>NW_008678817.1:16589-95245 GCF_000695815.1 Acanthisitta chloris
GAAGGGGGGAAACCAATCACCTCTCAGCTAGTATCCTAAGCAGTGGGAAGGGGAAAAGGCAGCAATTAGGCTGGGCTACAGTCCTATTTTCTAAATAATTTATCTTTTTCTGGACTCGGCTCTAATTTGGGTCCTCTGCAGTCTCTAGGGCACCCCATCACTGAGTGAAAAAGGAGGTGTCCTGGAGGGAGGAGGCATTGCTGTTGGAGTGCTCCCATTGCCAGCTAGGCTGCATGATGGGCAAGGATAGGAAGAAGCCACCAGCTGTGTTTCCTGCAGGAACAGGTCCCATTCAGGGGCAAGTTATCAGCCATTTCCTGAGCTGCACTCTGAGGGGACTCCTGTGCCCCATGCCCTGTGCCCTGGCCCTGGCTCACACAGAGGTTTTGGAAGATGCCAGACCAGCACCCCACTGTCCCCACTGCAGAGCTGCTGCTGTGCTGAGGACAGCTTTAGGCAAGCTTGGTCACAGCCTTGGATCTAAACACCCGAAGTCTACTGACATCTCATTTCAGGCTCTCCTGCCTGACATACTGTTCTGAGTCCAGATTTTCTGACTTCTAGTTCAACTGTCCTTTCTAATAAGTTTTTAAACAATATGTTTATTTTTTTGTTATAGTTATTTAGGTTTCATTTGAACCTCACCGTTGTTCCAGAGACTTTCATATCACTGTCTTCAAACTCTTTTTGGCAGGGAAATTGCAAGGAAATTGTTTTGGTTTTATTCTTGAGTGAATAAGTTCTGCTTTTTTTTAATTGATAAAAATATTCAGTATATCCCTGGTGAAACAAGCCTGAAGTCCAGAAGCAGCACAAAGAAATGGTTACAATTCTTCATACAAGATGAGGCTTTGGGTTAAGGAACACTCCACTGAATCACAGAAGCACTGGTAAAATTCCTTTTCCTCTGATTTTGCTGCAGTGAAATAATTTTCTCCCATTAAGAAAACATATGATGAATGACCAGGTTATTTTTGTTCTAAATTGTATTTTATATGAAGCAGTCATTAGAAAAGTGAGGATCCAAGAGTTTCGCTGTTTAAAGCTAGAAGGAATCATTAGGTCATCCAGTCAGACTTCTGAAATATCATAGACCATTAAGTTTCATGATGGTATCTTATATTAAATCCAAAGGCTTTAGAAAAACTATAGAATTTCAGGCACTCAGATCTCTGGAGGAGATTAAACTGCATGTTGCAGGCAGAATACCAGAGAGACCTAGTCAGTGCCAGAGGAATCAAGAATGGCAGAGAATTGATTATGTGCAGGATGTTCCTGGAAAGCAAATTGCACCTTCATCACTGAGGAAAGTAAAATATATCTGTCTGTCTTCCCTGGGATTTAAGTTGCATTTCTGACTCTCAGTCTGAGCACGTTGTGGACAAAGTAAGCAACCTGTACCAACAGAACAAGGGATCACAAGCAATCTGGTCCCACTGACTCAAGAAACAAGAGAGACTTCCATTGTGGTCAGTGTGACCACTCCACAGAGTCTGTAACATTTTGTTAAGACGCAGCATTAAAGCCTTTCTTCTAAGAAAGGCTTTTAGATGATCCTTTTTCTGATGGGAAATCAAGTCTGCATGAAGAAAGACAACTGAAACACTTGACTGCACTACCTCAGCAGCACTGGCTGGTGTGGTGGGTGAGCTCCAGAGCTGACAGAGGCACTGAGTGCACAGTCCTCATCCAGGACCCAACAATCCCTCTGGCTGGGTCCTCATCCAGCTACAACTCTCCAAGAATGGTAAACTTGGGGTTTAAATGTTTGAAAGAAAATCCTGTTTCACATCTACAGCTTTTATAATACCTGGGCTTTTTAAAGTTTAAAATTTCTGACTATATTTAACAGCAATCACGAGCTATGGAATAGAATAAGTGAATAGGAAAACATACACAAGAATTATTCCCTAGGGAAAGTGGCAGAGGAATGAGGGGTTGAAGTGCCCAAACCAACTACCAATTAAGGTACATGTTTATCAAATATTCATGGACTCCATCCTGCTATAGACTTTAAATATTTAGCATGAAACTGTTCCCTACCTTAAGTGGTTCTGAAGGGGTTGAAAGATCCCCAAGACCCAGAAGCCCAGATGGATACGAGCAAACCTTCATTATAATCATGTCACAGTGAGGTAACTGCATTCAAGAGAATTACTCACAGGAAGAACTGTGAAGAGCTACTTTGTCATCTCACTGCATCAAGACCCATTTTCTTTGATTACAACTAAAATATATATGCTCAGCTGATTCAGGAGCTCTCGATGCATTTCTTAAGTGCTACTTTTTGATTACTGAGCAAGAATAAAGTAAACAGTGAATGTTCTT
Source organism: Acanthisitta chloris (assembly GCF_000695815.1). Taxonomy (NCBI): domain Eukaryota; kingdom Metazoa; phylum Chordata; class Aves; order Passeriformes; family Acanthisittidae; genus Acanthisitta; species Acanthisitta chloris. The sequence goes on from NW_008678817.1 coordinate 18,918, forward strand.
GGAGTACCAACGACATCCTTCTGGATTACAGGTGAGCAGGAGCCACTAAATTCTGGCAGGTGTCTGTGGGCTGCCTAAAATGGAATATTCTGCATTTTGTGAATATCCCCTTACCTTCAAAGGATCCTCCTGCAGATTTGCAATGTGTTGTCAGCCACTTTGCTTGCTTTCTTGAAATAAAGTGGTAACCCATACAAAAGCACACTGCAGCAGGATTTCAGTTCCTGAAAGAACAGAGTAGCAAAGTTTCTACCTGATATACTGAACATCCTGCATCTTTACTCAGGAGCTGTCAGAGCATCCTTTGTGCTAGGGGGAAGTGACTTTAACACCTCTTATCAATATCTCTACAGACATCAGCCCTTGATTGGTACTTTTGGCTCGTGTGCCAGCTTTGTGCACGTTAGAGGAAATGACTTTGGGCAGCTACATGGGTGGGCTGTGGTATCATGTGAATTCAGTCTCCAAGCTCCTTGAGCAACACAGTGCACTGAAACAAGGATGTGAGCGTCATTTAGTTTAGCTTGCAAATGAATGAAAGCAAAATGTCATCCAGGGTTTCAGAATGAAAGAAAATAATTCTTTTAGACAGACTGATCAAGTTTTATCAGCACTGACTTAAGTGGCAGGCCAGGGTGAAAGTCCTTTGAAATTTCTTTGTTGGAGCAGGAGAGATTTGCTAGTCAACACAGAATAAAGTCTACCCAAGATTTATCTTCTCTGACAGATTATTAGACTGTGGAATCCGTAAGTGAAATTTCATGGCTTGTGGTATCCAGGAGGTCAGACTAGATGTTGAAAATTATCTGTTCTGAACCAATAAAATCCATGGCTGTTATCACAGAACACATCCTATTTTAAAATTTATTTGAAAAATGATGAATTGAGTGAAGGAAAGAATGTTGCAGTAAGAGTGGAACAGATAAATCAATCTTTGTTAGTATTTCTCTATTCCTGCAGATTTTGCCTCTGCTTTGCAAGAGAAGAAAAAATCACAGTCTTTTCCTTTTTCCCACATTTGTTCTGTTTCAGCATGAAGCAAAGAAGAGTGGCCTCAGCTCTGCACAGCTGAAGCCAAGGACTGGTTTATGAAGTTTTCAACCTCAAACAGTAAAGCTATTATAGTTATAACATATACTTAAACAAACAAGCCAAACAGATTTGAATAGCTGTTTGTACTCTAAAGCCTCTTAAAATTTGTTTTAATTTTTTCCATACCCTCCCCATACCCAAGAAAACCAAGTCCCATGCTGCAGATCTAGATTTACCATGCATGAAACTTCCAATTCTCACTTTCTGGCTCTACCCACCCTCAAAGGTGGGTGGCTAAGGGCTAAGGGACTCCCCTTAGCCTGGAGCACTGACAAAACAGACTGCTACCTTAATAACAGATCCAGTGTAAATTATGGTTTGCTACAAGTAAACTATTTCATGCTACGTTTTTCAGTTTCTATGCTGCTTAGCAAGCTATCTAAAACTTGAAAACTATAATTTTTTTTGTGTCAAGAAGAAAACAATCAGTTTTCAAAGATCTGTCCTTCATGTTCCCATGTGGCAGTAAGAGCTAGGGCTACAGCAACATAGCTTAGCTCACAGACCATCCCTTTATTCTACAGATGATGTGTGAAAAAATGGTTTATAAAATATCAAATGTAAAGCAATAGTGCATTTTCAGCTTGTTCAAAGTGAGACATTAAGAACATAAGAACAACTCTTTGTCACTCCAGACAACTGCCCAAGAGAGTTCCAGCTTACAATGGTCCACAGCATCCCTGTCCCACATTTATCACCCTGGGCACCTCAACAAACTTTGGATTCACAAGAACAGATCAGAAGATACCAGGAGAGCAGGTCATAGGAAATCAAATCACCTTGCCCACTGTCATCTGCAAAACCAAGCTACACATCAAAGCACTCTTCTCTCCCACCAGGTGACTAGCAGAAGCCTTGAAGTAATGGGGATGCACAACAGACACTCCAGAGCAGGAGCTGATCCAGCTGGAAACCGAGGAACTCAAAGCCAATTCTGCGAGAACGTCTCAGAAATGCTCACAGTGAACTTAATGAGAGGCTTTTCTTGATGAAAATTGGCAGCTGGTGGCAAGTTCAGTGATTTTGAAGGGATATATTGTGAGGAAATATGCAAACAGCATTTGCAAGAGCCTGCTTTACTTGTGTCTCTGTCTACACAACAACCCTGATTTGGTAAAGATAATAACAGCTGTTTGCCTTTGAAGGTACATATCTTTGCAACAGCTGTGAGCTTTGCATCTTTGCAACAGCACAGGATAATTTCTTTTAAGAGGGTTAAGTGTCAGTACTTCTAAAACTGGAAGAGAAAAATATCTATTTACCCTCATGCTACTAAAATCCTTGTGAAATATTGATGACAAGCTCTTTTTTTATTTTTTAAAAATACAGTAATATATAGGACTGATATCACAACCTTAGGCTCCCACTCATTTCAAAGGATCCATCGACTTCATAAATTCAGAGACAAAAGTATCTTAGCATACTTCATTTTAGCTGAAGTGAGAAAGGAGCTAAAAAAAGTGACAAATATTATGCTCCTAAAATTGGAAATTGAGTCATTTGGACAAACCATGACACTCTGTGTCTCTCTCTGGTGATCAGAAGACAAAATGTCAGCTATTTTCTCTAAAAAAAGAACAACAGGCTAGATGTTAATTCTTTACCCCTATGACTCACCAGGGATTGTCTTACTGCACATCACTTGCATGACAACTTGTATCAGTGCTGACTGTAACTTGTCTCTCAGCAGCATGTTGTCAAGGACCATGTTCAAAATCACACTCTTTTTTTTTCTCTCCAAAGTTATTAAGCATTTGTTGTGTGCTTGGAATAGACTGCCTATGCTCCAAAGCAAGGTTTCAAAACCATGCAGGCAGAGCTCTCTGACAGTCCAGTTCACTTTTACTGAGCCCAAGGCACAGTGCGATTGTTGCTCTCCTCTTCTAGTGCAGGATTAATGATAAAGATTAGACAGATTTGACTATCTGTGCCATTTTTTTCCTGATGACCAGAACTCTCTCTGGTTTCTCAGTTCTGCATCCGGAGAAATAACAAAACAAAAGATGTAAGTAACTTCATTTGAAAATAAAATCACGCGCTGCTTTATTTGGGTTTTTCCTCCCATTTCCATTAGCCATTTTACACCAATGATGTGAGTATAGACAACTAGCCTACTTTATGCACTTTATTTTTTGCAGCTAAGATAACATGAAATGAATTCCAACAAATATTGCTCCTGTTTCACACTAGCTGCCATGTGAAAAATGTTAACAGTCCTTGTGAAAGCACCAGTCTGGGACCTTCCAAATTGTTGAGGTAATTAGGAGCACGTGTTCTCCTGGCTTTCCGTTAGGGTTGGTTACACTTCCTTGGTACTTCTGAAAATTATGACTTGATACTTATGAAAATCCCACATAGTTTCAAGCCTATATCCAGAATAGACTGATTTTGACAATTCTAAAACATTTTCCAAACATTTAAACAAACCAAACATGCTGCTGAGAAAAACTGTAAATCCCAGGTCTGATGTTGGTGTCAATTCCAGCTCTGCAAACCAGTGAATTGACACTTGGCTGGCTGATGTTCATTTTGTCAGAGATGCAACTCTGTCACTGATTCTCATAGTGACCTCAGTATTTTTTCCTTCATGTGGTCATTTAGTATGTGTCACATCCTAGAAAGAGAAGGCATTCCACACGGCCCATAAAAACACACTATGCTGTTCGGATATATTTCACATGTGAACAGTCCTGGAGGCAGAAGAACTTTGGTCAGCCTCTTTCTTCTCAGTTTAAACATCATGTCTCCACTTATCACAATGAACAATCAAACACTGATAGAAACTTTTAATTTTAATTAAATTCAATAACTGCTGTAATTTCTGTATTATTAATTTTCTTCCAGGCATTACTGGAAACCCAGATTTAGTGTTATGGCAGAAGTATGACAAGAATAAGCTGCACAGAAAGTCAAGACTGAGAAGATAAGGAAGATTTTTTTAGCCTCTTTTTTTTTGGAGAAGTACAAACCTCAGGCAATTTTATGTTTGACTCTTTCACTAATTTTACCTAACACCTTTGAATGCCTTCACTCCTTTTCTGCTCCTGAACCACAAACATCAGCTTTCAAACCGTAAGTGTCCTGGTCAAGAATGAAAACTTAATGCCCATTTCTACCATGTAAAATGCAGTGGAAATGTAGACAAAATTCCAACATCAAAGAAAATTTTACAAAAATAGAAATGTGAAAGAAGAGCAACAGGGACTTTTCATATAAAACTGGAAGCTGTTCATAGGGTCAAATTATTCAAATCGCCATAACATTTGTCCTGCTCAATAAGGCAGTTGCCACCTTTGGAAAAAGATCTTGAAGTGCTCCAGTGTCGTGCCAACAGCTGCCTGAACATTTACTGCAAGGGATTGGTTGACAATGAAGAACAGCTATGTGATGAAAAGAGCCTCACACAAAAACAGGATGAGATTTTTGGTCCAAGCTGAAGAAGTATCTGATACTGTGTCACAAATCCTATGGCTGAGTTTATCCAAGAACTGCCTGATGTTTTGAACGAGGCTGTTTCTGTTCCAGAGGACCCCAGCAACTCTGCTGAGCTGGCAATGCTAATGATCTTCAGGAAATGAGTGGATTTAAGGATGTAGAGGAGAAATAGGTAATAGATTATTGTGAGCAAAAGAAAACTTCAAAAGGGCAACAAAAATAAAATATTTTGCAAAGTGGTGTATTTTTTGCATTAGTCCTCTTCCATGAGTGGCTTGCCATCAGTGACAGTAGACTCCTTATGTATTTTTGTCATGTGGAAGCACAAACACTTCTCCTACTGCCTCTACTTACTACACCAGTCAAAAGAAGTATACGCTGTTCAGGATCAGATCCTGCTATGGAAGAGAATACATTTTTTTTGTGTATGAAGGCCAGAGTCCATCCCCTGGGAAAATGGCCTTGTATTAGAAGCACAGATTGTCCTCTCTGAGTACTACATTGCATCTTTGTCCCCCTGAGAAAGTATCATTCTCTTAAATATTGTTTTTTGTGTAGAATTGAAGCAATCTCTGTGAAGTAATCAAGAAAACCATGAAGATGTTGCTGAAAGGTGAAATGTCAGAGACAGGAAAAACTCAGTTTCACATCTACTGAAGAGTCAGATGGCAGCAGATGGATAATCAGTTGCAAGAACAGGTTTGTCAATAAGAGATGTTTTGCCAATTAATCCTCTCTGAGGTTTACATGAGATTGGAGAGTTTACAGAAATTAGCAGGAAGAAAAGGAAAGCCTATGAATCAAGCTAAATATGTCACTGAACAGCTGATAATCTCATTGACACACACAGAAACCAAACGGATCAACCTGTCTCCCTCTAACCAAACTGGTGTTAGCTGAACTGACATAAGCCATAAGCAACATCACCCACACTGTTTTTTAACTAACTACTCTTAACTATTAAACTTAAACAATACTCACTTAATACCAGGTGGTTGCTATTTGTGAAAGCAGACATCAAGATCACTAGTGCCTCAGTGCTACACTTGTGAAAATGGTAACTTTGATACTACTAATAGAGAAGACCGCAGGGATGATAAAGGTCTGCACAGATGGCCTCTGCATCATGCTGTGTTTGATACCCCTCTCATTGCCAGGGGAGTGCAAACAGCTGCACACCTTAGAGCTGGACTTGCAGTACGAGACACTGACATGCTTTGGAATACTTGGGTGAAAGGCACTGTAGGAGTACAAGCATTTACTTGCACTGTATATTTTGGCTTTTGATTCTAACTATTAAAATGTTTAGATGAAATCTGTTTGCTGCTACTTGCTGGCTTGCTCTTCTAAATGAATCAGCTGTTACAGGGCCTCCAGGTCCAGGCATGTTTTCTTTCTTGTGTGAAGAGTGGGTCACTGCTTAGTTTCACACTTGTCCATGGTTTAGTGTTTCTCACTCACCAGAGTACCTGTGCTAATTAAACATCATGTGGTGAACTGGTTCTAAAACACTTATTATCTCTTCCATTAAGGTACACTATGGGTTCCCTTGGTGTTACATTTGGGAGTTTGGGCATTTCCACACCTGTAATCTAATGACACAATTTAAGTGAGATCTTTTCCTCTTGTTTTCTTCCATTAGTCATTCTACAATGCTTTGAAAAGACAGGCTTCCAGTGCACTTCCATGGGCACAGCACGGTGACAGGCCCTGGATAATGGCTTTGACAGCTTTCAAACAGGAGTCACTCAGCAGTAACTAGTAAACCCAAATGTCCATGGTATGCCCCTTATTGCAAGATGTCACTACAGCTCTGCTGTGCTAAGTGTCTTTATTTGGGAATTCTCTTACACATTCCGTTTTCTACTATGGAATCATTATCTGGGATACTACCTGTCACTATTGGAACAAAAATATGAGGTAAGACTTATTTTGACGTGTAAAATTACTCCCCATCAAAATCAGAAGATTCAAAATGAAAGGGCATGGAAACAGTACAGTAGATCCATAGCTAAATCACAGGAACTTTCCCACAGTCTCTTGCATTGATGCAAAGTTCCCCTGCAAGTTTCTTCTCCAGTAAACATAGATGCTCATGCAGAAAGGACTGGACAACACACTAGTTTGGACACAAGCACCTTGTACACACAACTCATTGCTGCTCTTGTTAGTGGTGCTGTTCTTGTTCTATGACTGTAATGGGAAAGAGGAAGAAAGATGTACATGTAGGATCAGGCAAAGCTTAATATTCATCTATGTGAGTAGTAAATTTACAGTGCTTGTGCTGAAGCCAGGACACTGACAAAATTAGGTACCCACTATGAAAACAATAAGTGACACATTAAACCATCCTATAGCTTAATGAAAGCTATAAATCTGTGGTGAATCTGTGGTCTAATTGTTTTAAGTGTTATAAGCCAACTGGAAAATGCTGATGAGAGAGGAGTCATTTCTCTGCTTTTGCAGTTATTTACAGTGTGTGTTTTAATTAATCTCTTCCCTCCATTACCCCTGCCTTTCATTCCAGAACTGACTTATTTTCTCATTTGACAAAATCCAGCCCTCAAGCAGCACAGTGGCCTCTGGGAAAGGATTAATCCATCTCAAGGCATCACTAGGGGCTTCAAGCAGGTGGCCAGAAGCAGATGTGAACTGTTCTCAGTAATTACTTTCAGCTCTCAAATTGTCCTTCACTGTCTATTTGAAATTTAACCTTAAAAGAATCAAATGTCACTTACCTACATCGTTGCCAAAGCATGTAAAACTCAGAGCAAGAAAGGTTACAACACAGTAACTTTCCCTGCTTTTCTTGCAGCCCTTGCAGATGCTTCTGAGATGTAAGAGATTAGGAGAGGTGCAGGTTGTATCTGAGGCATCAGAGTGCTCCTGAGAGAGGGCATTGCAACACGGGTCCTTTTCAGGAGTGTGGCAGGGGAGGCTGTGCTTGGTCAAAATTTATGAACATGGCAGCTAGCATCACCTAGCCACAGTAAGACCCAGAGGAAAAAGATTTTCAGGAAAGCCATAATGAATCTATATTCCCTTTCTGTCTCTAGTGGAAGTGTATCTCAAGTTACTCTATTTTAGCAATAATACTGCTACTTGGCAATTACTTCATAATAGACTGTAGTCTTAGACACATTTTCTTACTTCGGCAAATACATTCTCATAGTAAATATTACAAGGGAAAAAAGAAGAAATTACAGCTCTGAGCAAAGTGATTACAGCAAAGATAGACAGAAATTAGATCATACAAAGAATGTAATTTTAAGTTTTAATGATTGCAGGCTATGTGCTGCAAAATGCCTATGACAGATTATGTTAACCACATCTTGGCTGCACACAAAGAACACAGCAGTCTCATCCTCCTGGCCATGGCAGGGTTCTAATCACATTTTTGAGGACATCTTGGTGACTGTCAGATGGTGTCTTGGGTTCAGATTTGCTTATCTGATATCTTTTATAAAGCTTTTTTTATTGAAAAAAACTATAAAATTCTCCCAAGGAGCACAACGCTAGAGTTTTACTGGTTTTCTACCATCCTGCTCTGAAGTTTTGCAGCTTATGTGGCTTCTCCTACCTTAAAATGCATGAAGTCAGTTTAAAAATCTATCTTTTGCATAGGAAAATGAGGCTGTCTTCATAAGCCTAAAACCAGTTGACCAGGCTTTCTAATTTAAAGAATCCTAATTTGTCATTCTCAAAAACCCTGCAGAAACTCTGAATTTTATGCTAAAAGGGTTTCCTCAAAATTCTTTACATTTCCTTACAACTGTCTTAAATCCAGATGTATTAAACTTTCAAGCAGTCTCTTTCTGTGCCCTTATTTTATAGTTGTGTTTTGTAAACACTGATCCAATTAACTGAATAGTATTTGGTGAACAATCCATCATCCACTGTTCTGTTTTTCCTTAAGCTGACAATACAATCTCCAGTACCACAATCAAATACCCATGAGGAAGTTAAATCAAGTAGGCTATGAGCAATGTATCTGACTAGAATGTGTGGCCACATGTCCACAGCAAACCCCCAACACCAACAGCCACGATCATGGTTCAGCCATGGGCTCTGCCTGGACTCAGTCTCCAAAAAGACCTGCTGTAAAGCTTTAATGTCTCCATCCTTCTGCAGGTTTTTGAGGAAGTTTTATCATTTTAATAACAGGAGGGGTCAGGCTATGCAACATTTGGTACTACTGGGTGGCATGTAGGTAGGATCTCTGGAAATGGAAAAGGTTATTGTGCTTCAGCAATCAAGGCAAGGTGTTTGGTGGGTTTTGGTTGAATTTTCAGATAAGTGAAGAGGTTGCACTTTCAAACTGGTCTGTTTGTGGAAGAGAAGTGTCATTCCATTTCAGAGAGAAATACTAGAGCCTCTTGCTCTGTTATGAGAAGGCTGAATTTCCAAAATACTGGATGAAAAATGACCACTATCAATACCAGTAATGACAACGTATTTGTGGATATATTAGCCAGCATATTTCTTCACCACAGCTACAAATAGTCAATGAGATGTAATGCTGTGGGATTTCAGCAAGTGAAAAGGGCATTAAAACAGGTGGCTAACGGACACAATAATAGAAAGTAACTGCAGAATGTTCACAAATTGATTCAGCTTATATTTAAAATCAAACAATAAATATGAGTAGGTCTTTAGCTAAGGATTTGGATTTCAAAAAAGCAAATTTAGACAAGATAAGGCAACAGATTAATAAAATCAGTTGGACTGAGATGATGCAGCAGCTACACTGTTGAAGGAGAAAGGAATTTTCTGCTGTCCGAAGAGCTGAAATAACAGAAGTGTTTACCTTCAGCCCAAAGAAAAACTTAGAGAAATGGATTGTACACTCACCTTTAAAAGAATATTCAAAAATATATTATACCTTTTAAAAGTATACAAGCAAAAAGCTTACAAAAGCTAGAAAGGCAAGAAGGCAGATCTGTAAGTAAAGCTAGATTTCACAACAGCAAAAAACCATAAGTGACAAAAATTGTCTGAGCTGGATGCTGCAAGGGATACAAAACCAAACAACAAAATGCCCTTTGGAAATATACAGCAGAAGGAACAAGAAAAAAAAAGAAAAAAGCCGAGTATTCCTGATGATTGAGTAACCTGTAGATTAAAGACCAGCTAGATGTGATCCCAAAACAAAAGGAACCATTTAGTGAGATTTTTTATAACGATATATGCACTGACAACAACTAACAAACCACATTCCTAAAGTGTCATTAAATTCTGCCTTCCTCTTTAGAGAAAACTTCAGTGCATGCATTCAATGAGAGCTCTCTTGGCTGTATTTCCAAGAGCTGGGTGGCCTCCAAGATTTATAAGATCCCAAGTCTGTGTCCAAGGAGTCAGGAGAGAAAGAAACACTAAGATCTTTCTGATGAAGATAAAGAAATCCATGACTGAGTACATGTTATGGGATCTGACTCCTGGCACAGCAAGTGTTTGTTTCTCTCCAGGGAGTGGGCTGACGCGTGGGCAAGACTTGTTCTTCTGGAGCATGACAAAGAAAATGTAACGTGCTTCTTAACTGAACAGGAAAAAAGACTCAAGCCAACTGCTTTTGCACCACAGAGTTGAGAACTTCCTTAAGAAAACTCTAGGTTTGATTTACTATTTCATTTAGAAATTAAAATAGTAAATTCTATTCTTTTTCTACCAGAGGATCCAAATTGAATAACTTGTTTGCATGGCTTCAAGACTAATTTCTGTTGGTTTTTCTGCTGTTCAGTGTTTCATGCCTGCTGTTGTTAGCTACCTGATGACATGGTCTCTGGACATATTACCTAAATGATGTATCTGATGGCACACTGTGATAGCAGAGCCAGAAGCACTCATTGTTCCAGAATTGTTCAGTTCAGTTCAGGAACACCTTTGTAAGAAACATTGCTATTTCATCTTCTGATATTTTCAAAGGTAAAAGCCAAAACTCAAAGTACTGGAAGTTCCTTCCAGGTAAAATTTCATTTTTCCTATCACCTCTACCTTTAGTCAAATGAACTGCAAATGAAAATGAAAATATTTCTCACTTTGACACCAAGACAGGATTGAAGGCATGTTCATTTTGAGCTTATTTTATTCTTCTATGTGAAACACTATGGAACCACACAAGACCCTCCATGTTCCTTTACCCAGTGGGGTTTCTCACTGACACAGTCAAGCAACACCTACAGCCATTAGGGCAGCAGGGTAAGCCATGACTAGTGGCAGTTGTTGGGAAGTCTGAAAGCATACAAGTTGCTTAACAAAGAAGTATCAGGTAAAAAAAATTTAATTAGCTTGATACTGTGCCAGCAGCACAGAGCTTCCCCCCCCCCTTTGATTAAACTGTCAAAACATATTCTTTGCTGTGTCCTGATACCATGGTGTTTGTCTATGGCTCAGTGACACTGGGAGTAAAGGATTTAGCTGTCTGCAAAACAAACACAGAAACAAACTCACTAAGCAATAGCAGGTGAGACCAAAGGCACAAAACTCTCCTTTCCAATCAATAGCTCCACAGTGCTCTACAGTGCTCACAAACGTGTGCCAGGAACCATGGTGTAAAAGAGGTGCCTATGTTAGCAATGACACCTTAGCTGTGAGAATCATAATCCCCTTGCCAGCAAAAGGCTAAATCCACCCCACTGATTTCCACAGAGGGTTATTCTTGTTTATGCCACTATTCATCAGAAGACAGTTAGGATCTTGCTGTCCCTTTGACATCATCTGCTCCCTGCCCTTCTCATTAAGTGTGTACTATGGTTATTCTCACAGACAGAAGTTGTTTCTTGATGAGCAATGACAAGAAATTGAATTAGAACTACGCTTCTGACCCTTGGCATACCCCCACCCTCTCTCCAGCCAAACAAGTGCCTTGATCCTGGGGCTGGTGTTGTAGGGCACAGAAGCTTTGCACACAGTCTCACTGTGTCAGAGACTCAAGAGCTGGGAAGGTGGGTGAAACCGTAGGTCAGGCTGGATTGCTGAAGTGGACCCCATCCAGAACACAAAGGCCAAAACTAAGCTTTTAGGAAATGTCATTGGACCTTTAGTTATTAAAGATAGGCAGTGTCTCAATCCCTTGTTGTTCTGAAAAGCAGATGACACACATATATGCAGAGATGGAGGATATTCCTCTGTGCACAGTTCGGTTGCATTTACAATTTTAAAATGTTGTCAGCCACTCACTATCATTCCCCTTCTAGAGACCCTGATTGTATCAAGTTGTCAGATTTTAGAGAGGGCATGTGGCAATTATATTCCAAATTCAATCTTTATTTCTTTTTAAAATTTACAAGCTTACCTGAACATAAAATACTCCCTCTAGGGTTTCTGGGCAGAATTAGAAACATAAAAAGTTATTTCATAGCTGCAGGAAGGCATGTTTTCTGAGATAATACTGGTTTATGTAAAGAGAATATTCAAATAGCAGTCTCTTCCAAAAACATGGAAGATTATATTCAGGAAACAAAATCATGAGATTGTTTAACCTCTCTGGAGTGAGAAGATATCGCTGTATCCCTAAACCCACTGCTACCCTCATTCTTTGGAACAGTATACAGCTGCACGGTGGAGAAAGGTGTGAATGAAGAGAACAGGCAGCAAGAAAAGGAGCAGTCTTTCATTTTTACACTGAACCACATCCCACAAAACAAGGCATAGCACAGCATCATATAGGTCAGTAAAGGCACAGAACATACAGGTGGGTGGAAAGTGGAGTGTAGTTAACCATGACCTGCAGCCTGCCATCAGTATGCTCTGTCCTGCCCTGCAAATTGTCTTCTATATGATATCTTTTAACTGGTCCAAAGTTTTCCCCTCCTGCTGACCTGGGATATATTCAAGAAGACTGGTCTCAGCACTCCTGGTTTTGGTGTGATTATCCTTAAATTAAAGGTTGTCTCAGTTTGCACATCAGCTATCATTTTGCAGATGTCTGTGGATTAACTGCTAAACAAGATGGATGAAACAATTGCTTTACATCTTGGAGAGAATCATAATGGAAAGCACTAAAATACATCATCATCATACATCAACATACATCAGACACACCAGCATCTTTTTCCTTCTACAGGACCACAGTTTGCCAACACCTCAGAAGGTACAAGTGTTGTCTGTTTAGAGCTCATACATAGAAATACTAGTTTCTGCATTCCTGTTTACTCCCTTTTACTTAAGTGATGCTTTGTACATGTTAGGTATGAAAATGAAGGATTGCAGATATTCTGATTCAGTTTTATTTAGTATTAAGTATGTATTTAAGGCAAGTACTTGGGCTGTTAAAATATCTTCAGACAGAGATCCTTTAATAACTCAGGACAGATTGAACAAGTCACTAAATGACTGAACTAAAAATTGTATGATTAAAAGGAAAAAGACATAGACTTATGTCTAATTTTAATGAAATTAGAGTGGCTCTCATGTGTCTAACCTTGAAAATGCAAGGTTTTCCTTCCCAATCATCTTGTTCATACTACTCAAAATGTGACCCCTATTTATATGTATGCACTGTTCATGCATGGGTTTCTTCAGCAGCCTTATTTATTGTTATCTTTTATTTCACGCTGAGTTTCTGCAGTTCAGGACACTAAGTGTTTTTGTGGTGGAATAGGACTTTTAAATAAGTGATGGACTGCATAAAAACATACTTAACCATACTGTCAAAAATATTCATTACATGTATAATTTGTCATATTATTAACAGATATTGAGGTGATTTTATATTCTGGGGGGTTTAGAATTTTGAGAATAGACATTAAAATGATAAATAGTTAACCTGGTGCTTGCATTTGCAATCAAAACTTTTTTCCTGGGGGAATGAGAGGATTACAAATAGTTTTGGTATGAATTTCCTTTATCATTTCTCTTTTACTTCTAAACCTTCCTGTTGCTATTATCACCTTCCAGATATAAATAGATGTAGCACCTAATATTACCGACTACATAGTATACCTGGAAGTAAGCAATTAACTCAGGTGTTTTTCCTTAATTAGAGATGTAAAAATGATGTGTTTAAAAGCATGATGCTAGTCATCCAATGTGACCCCAGAAAAGCAAGATAGCAGTTTAATTCTGCATTTCTGTGAAGTCTCACAGCAAAATGAATTTCATGGAGTGCCAAGATCAAAGCTTATCTGAAAGTATCTAAGATTACAAATATGTCAAGTTCATCCACATCTCCCCTGCGGAAGTTTCCACCATAAAAAGCTGGCCTAGCATCCCCCTTTCTTGAGAGTGGTTTATTCCTGGAGTGAAAAATATTTCTATAGCTTGAAACAATATCAAGAGATATGACTATCTTGCTGCCAGCTCTATGGACAGTTTAATAACCCTGCTAACGATGCACTACTGCATGCCAGAGGCTGGTGTTGACTTTGGATGGATGATCTTGGTCTGCAAAGGGAAATGCAAGCTATCTTGTCTTTCATACAGCAGAAAGATACTGAATTCAGAGAGAGCATGCCAAGGTTTCAGTCTGGAAGTTGAATACATCCCAAGGAAGTTAAGGGAGGTGAGTCACCTGGCAATACTCAGGGATGCAGACTTAGGCCCTAAACAGTTGCATTATAAACTACTAAACACTATAATGCTCTACAGCAACCCTGCTTTATGTTCTCTTTGGGCAGCCACTCCCTCATACACTAACTTTTCTTCTCCTGCTCTTGCCCCTCTTCTCATTTCCTCTTGCCAATCACTTTCATTTTTTCTTGAAAGCAGTAGAATTTCTTCTCTGAATAGAATGTTGAACTGTTTACTCACCTACATCGGTTTTTTAGAAAGGAAAATCACTGTATTTGAACCAAGTGTAAATTCCCAGGCTGTATGTGTGTGCTGTGTGTAATTTCATTGATTACATATAATGCTCTATACACATGCAGTAAAAAATGAAAACAGTAGGTCTTTTTGGAGTTGCAAGTGTGAAAAGAAAAGTTTAGGATGCCTGATAACTGTTCTTAAAATTCAACCAAACCAAGTTTTTATTGAGTTACCTGATGGGAAAGCAACAACCACAAGACATTTTCACCTGGCATTGAGATATCCAAGCGAGTGTTACTGGACAGGTTAGAAGGAGAGGTTTTCCATTCTGGTTCTGGAGAACACCAGAATACATGGATATTCAATATAGTAGTGTGGTCATTAACTGAAGTTGTTCATGAAAAATCTATGTCCTGAAGCATGGGACAGATATTTCCTACTAAATTTTAACTCAATCATGCAAATCTGAGGGGAAGCAAAACCCCTTTTAATGGTTAAGGACATTGTGGCACACAGTTCTGCCATTACCTTGGCAGTGTCTTCACAATTCTTGTCAGAAGTAGTGGCTCTGACATGGGAATCAAACTGGTTAAGTAAATTTTTGAAAAACTTTGGCTATAAACTCAGGGATATAAAAAACTTTTGCTTTACTATTTTTATTGTAACTATAAAAGGATTGAAGTGGCTTTTGAGTTTAGGTTGGACTACAAAGTAGACATTGACCCTCCCTCCAAACACAATATAAAATGCAGAGTTCACTTGGTGCACTATCCCAGCTCCAGCAGTAAAAAGTAGAAAATGTTTAGGGAAAATTTATACCAAATAGGTCGAATAAGGCATGGACCTTCCCCTTGCAGCTCTTCCAAGCCTCCATTGCAGAGTTTGTATCCAGGCCTTCATTTAGGATATAGCTGGCCAAGTAATACACCAAAGTTTTACTGTGCTTGAGGTGTCATATCCAAACAGTAGCACAGCCCAGCTTTGGAAGGCTTCTCTTTGCAGCTCAGTGCTGTTCATTATTCCCTTATTGTCTGCCCAGCTCAGCATACACAAACTGCAAATAAATAATGAATCAAAAAGATGAATTCTGGGAACAAGAAATGCCTTCTTTTTCCAGAACTTGTGGATTCAATCCAACAGCAAGCTCTCAGTCTGCATGATCATTGTTTTCTTGAAACAGCAATGCACAGTTCTTCACTCCCTCACTGATTTATTGCCCACAAATATGAGCCTGTGTGCAGGCCTTGGCATCTGATACATTTGTTTTAGTAGTCCATATAATATGAATTGACTACTAGAATATGCATATTTGTTTCAGACCCAAGCTCCAATCCAAAATATATTTCCAGTCCCTCTATTCTTTTTTTCTTGTTTATTAATGTATCAAGCCCAATGCTATTACTCTTGCTGAAGCCAGTGGGATCGCTGGGGCTAAGGAATGCTTTCATTTACATAAGGTTATCAAACTACACCTTCACCACCAGACTAAATATAGGAGGGAGATTTTAGCAGCAGCTGGAGAGCAAAGCAAGATGTGAAAGATGACAGGAGAGGATGAGGGGCAGCACAGCAGCAGGAGGGGCAGGTGTCTCCCCAGGGCCCCTTATCATTCAGGCTGTAATGATTACCAGATATTCTGGTCATTTCAACTGTCTTCTGCTTCACTATCCCAGTTGTAAAGCGTGCATGACAACAGGAGTCAATTTTACCTGGTTCTCATGAAATTAAATGTATGATGCATCCAAATACTAAGGTGAGCAATGTAACAAGTCCGTGAGGAAAATTTTATTTTTGCATTTGGTCCAGCACATATGTGGGGTGAAGGAAACAAGAGAAGAAACATTTCCTTTGGAAAATGGAGTCTGAGACTACAAAAGTATATGAGCCATCACAAATATAGACAAGGAGGCAGCTTTACACATGTGTTACCTCACACTGCCCTAATTATTGTGACATTGTTCTTTAATTTCATGTCATGTTTTGGGCAAAATATGCATCTCCACTTCCATGGCTTCACAGCGATTTAGGAGACTATTGCGTATGTCTCAGGAAAACTGATCTTCAAAGGAACCATCACATCATGGTTGTCAGAAACAGTCTTACAGTATCAGCCTAGGACTGCTTAGAGCATGGGAACAAACAGCCCCTCTTTGCAGGGATTGGTGTCCAGGGGACCAGTACAATCCATCTAGTCAGCAGGGCCAAGTGCACATTTAAATCATGCAGAAATTAGAGATATGATGGAGGCAATAGGAACTTTCTGATGTCATGATGGCTCGAA
This sequence comes from Acanthisitta chloris, assembly GCF_000695815.1. Classification (NCBI taxonomy): domain Eukaryota; kingdom Metazoa; phylum Chordata; class Aves; order Passeriformes; family Acanthisittidae; genus Acanthisitta; species Acanthisitta chloris. The sequence continues at coordinate 35,470 of NW_008678817.1, forward strand.
CATAGGGAACTGATGCTGCTGTCACAGTGGTGCTTGGACTAGCCATGAGTTCTTGATGCAGTGGTGAACCAGCAGCTGGAGAGAGACAAACTGGCTGCCAGTTTGTGGAAAGAATCGCCATCATAGTTGCTGAGTGTATTAATGCCAAAGAGACATTTGTTTCAAAAACTTTGACATGCACAAAAGCAGGAGGGAAAATATAACACCAAATCACCTGCTCAGTTCCTCTGAAGTTAAAAGCCAGTAGCTAAAGATTTTTAAATGTGTTGCACCAATGCCTCATTATCAAATGCCTCTGAATAACAATTTTAACTTCGAATATCAAATTATTTTTCTATTGGTTTCTGGATGATGCAAAAACCTGCCAGAGAGATAGCACTAGGTAACATGTATTAGCCAAGGTGCTGCTACAGCTCTGAGAACCTGAGGCTGAGATTTAGAAAAAGAGAATAAGCACACATGAACACATATGAAAAAGAGAAGCCTGTAGCTTCCATTTTTAAAGCTTGTTTCTGGCCACAGCATTTTTAAGTTCTGTCCTGGGACACCCAGGGTAGCCCTGACACAGGCAAATCACTCTTAATTGTAGGAGGTGCCTTGTACAAGGGAAAAATTTGAAGAGGTCTGAATCTTTAAAAACAATTTGTGCAGAGTTCATTCACTCCAGGGATCTCTCTGGGGAAAAGTATCTGTCCCACTAACTAGGAAGGATCTGTTCCAAGACATGTTTAAAGACATTGTTGGATTGGAGTTTTTGGGTTTGGCTTTTTTGTTGGCTGTGGGATTTTGGGGGGCTTTCTTGGTTAGTTTTTTGTTTGGTTGGTTTTGCTTTGTGGGGTTTTTGTTTGTTTTATTTTGGTTTTATGTCAGATATCTTTGACAAAATAGCAAATAATACTAAGAGGCTCCTGCTTGATTTTGGTCTTCTCAGATACCTTTGTTTTAGGAGAGTAGAGGGACCATTCTATCTCCTGGCAAGTATGTTTCTAGTGAGTGTAGTTTAGTAACTTAGTCATGCAGGGCAAGTTATTGTGCTGGTTTGAACAAATAAATAGACAAAAACTAAAAGTATTTACAAGGTATTTTTACTAAGGGAATTATTGCATAGAGTAAGGAATTGCATCTAAATAATTAAATGTAAATATATGGGAAATAAGGTTTTCAATATATACACATATTTATATTTAACAAGAAAATTTTTAGATATCCACCAGGGAAATTAAACTACTTTTTCTTGAATAAGAGAACCAAGCTCAGAGCCTACAGAAAGTTTATTTTATGTAGAGCTTCCATACTGTTAAATATATTGCGAGAATAGAAGAACAGTCAAATTTCACAGGAGGGGCCCTAGCCAGGAGTTTGATTATTTGTTTACACTACATAAGTCTCTATAGTTGGGGCTTGCAAATGCTATTTAAATTTGCTAGAATTTTCAGTGCCTTGCTGCATGAAAATGAGAAAAGCAACAGCAAATCAAGCTCAACCTGCAAAGTGTCCTATAAACTTGTTGATAAAAGACACTCGCTGGTAAAGCAGAAGAGAAATGTTTCTCCCTGGTTTAGGCAATGCAGAGATAATTCAATGGGAAAACTGAACTCCAGGAATTCATTTGGTGTCCTGACTTAGCACAGCAGTAGGAAGAGAAAATCTTTGAATTGCAAATCGTGTTTGAAGCATCTAAAGCATTGTGTTTATACATGGGTGACTAACATAGCTGTCACCTTGATCAGCCAGGAGAGATGAGGGACCGTGTCCTTCACTGACACTGGAATGGCAAGGGTGAGAGTAACCACTCATAGGACAAGTACTGAGAGCTTGGGCAACTAGTTTTCCTTCTCAGAGATGCTGGCATTATCCCTTAATGAACCCACAAAGAAATCTGACTACAAGGATGCCCAAACTATTAACACTCAAGTAGTTTTTAGAATCTCAGTTTCATCATCATCATCCCCTCTCTTACATTTTATTTCTATTCCGTTTATTTTTTTTCTCTCTTAGTCTTTTGTTTGTGATTTTCTTTTTCCAGTTTCAAACTTAACAAAGATTAATGCAAGAGTTTACTGAGAAAGACCTTGCTGCAGCCTGACGGAGAAGATGTGATGGATTAACAGCCAAAAGAAATTTTACTTTTTTAATTTGTTTATTTAACTTTCATCAGCATTTATAAAGGTCTTTGGCAACAGAGGAGGGTGAGAGCTGCTTGATGTCCCTTCAGCAAAATGCGCCGATCCATGAGCACCTTTTGGTCTGATCTTGCATTGATCAAGCTGGTCCCCTCTTGAGGAAAGGGGACAGAATTTTATTTTGTATTCCATTTTTCTTTTTTTCCAGTTCTTATTTTCTGTTGTAAAGAACATCATCTAATCTTTTCCCACTCCTTCGAGAAGCTTCTCTCTAAGTATTTCCATCTGCTCCAGAGTTGTGTACTTACCTATGGCAATTTGCAATGTCATTTTAAACTGGTTTCAGTTCACTGAAATGCTCAAGTCTTGAACTGCTTTCCCATACAACAATACCTTAATACATTAATAACTGAGCACTTGTGTTAGAACTTCCTTCAGTGAACACTAGAAGACAAACCAACCAACCCAGAAAAGTAATTTTTGCTTAGGCAATAAATTACTTTTCACCATGCTATTAAATACAGCTAAAAAGCAGGGGCAAAGAATTGTAATCCAATTACATTTTCCACATTGTTTCAGAAGTTTCAGGAGATTTTATAAAGATAAATTTTAACTCTGAAATTTTTAAGTGCCTTAAAATTTTTAGAAGACTGCTAATACCATTGTTTCAGCTTGGAATGGCCAAAATCAGAAAATGTTTCTGGAAGATACGACGCAATACATTTTCTTCTATTCTAAAACTCCAGGTATTCTCATTTCTATGGAGAGAACTTCAATTAAAAGTCTATCTTCTTTCCTAAGTATAAAAATTAAACATTAAAGAGCAGAGAGGAAATGCAGCCCTGAGCACTCTTGCTCAGTGGCAAAATATATGATTTGTATTTTCCTGATATTCTCAGCATGAATAGGCTGAAGTCATTCAAATATGGTGATCAGTAAATTACTGCTATCCCCTTGGTGTTGGAGGGATTTAGGATGCGGAAATTAGAATTTAGCAGAAATTTAGAAAAACAGCGAAAAGAAAACCAGAAAAATCCCACAGTTTTGTATCTCAAACTCACAAACCCACACAGAAAGAAAAGCATTCACAGGGAAATCATTGTTCAAGGTCACATTGTCTTGGTTTTGCCCTGTGACACTGAGAAGATCAATTGTTCTGTCTCCAGCACACTTCTTCTCTTTCTAAATTGTCCCTTCTTCAGTCAGTATCTCTTACTGTGTGCCACCCAGATAACATCTTCCATCTTCTTTAACAACTTTCTTCATGAAATAAAAGTAGCTTGTAATGAAATACTAAACCAAATAGTGCTCAAAGGATTTTGGGTCACACAAGACTTGAAATGACTCTCCTCCCAGTGGTGTGAGTGATGCTTAAGAAATCAATAGCACTCCACCCGAGCAAAACAGATACCATGGAAGAAGACAGAGTGATCCCCCTTATCCTACTCTTGCTGTTCAGCAGCTAGTGATACACCCTCCAGCCCCTATTTCTCTGCACCCATCTCAAGAGGGACACAAATCTAAAGATGCTCTTGAGAGGTCTTACTAGCTCTGCTTCAAAAGAAATGCAGGAGAGTTGAATATTTTGGGTACTTCTTGCTTGTTTTATTAAATAGTTTGATTTTTTCTTACACTGAATTTTCATGGAAGGGTGCAAAAACTCCCTAGTCCATGCAGAGCAGTGGAATTCATTCACAGTCCACTCACTTGAAGCAAAAAGCCAGTTTCTGTTCATGTTCTTTGTCTTGTCTTAAAGCCAATTGTTTGCTTCTGCCAACTTGTAATTGCACAGAAAGCTTGACATCTGTGAGTGTGAAAGGAGGTTTTCTATCATTATATCTAATGGCTGTTCTGCTCTGTTGGTGATTATTCATTTACCTCTGATGTTCACGGCTCTTGGCAGTGGCTGCTAGAAGACTTGCAGCAGTTCAGTGTTATTTCCTATTTGTCGTTCACAGAATCATTTGTTCTCTGTTCCAGGAAAACATCAACATCTTAATGCAATTTATTCTTCTGATTAATGAGAGAAGTAAACCCATACATTTTTCTAGTTTACACTCATTTTATTCAATAAGCTACAGCTGTAGGTATTCGAGAATATTTGAACTGAAAGCACACCATGAAATTTTAATCCTCATGTGGAAAAGAAAACATTTTAGCTGGTTAGATTCATGTTTTCCTATCACCTGCTACAGGAAAGCAAGATATTAGGGAAAATAATTTTGCAATAATCAAGTAAGTTTGGCAAAGTGATATTTTGTTTCCATGTGCTCACTGTTTTGGCTGCCATGAGCAGTAGGACTATTGTTGGAAAATATAAATCATGACCCCCTCTTTGTGAATCCCAAGACTGTGCCCAAAACACCATCATCCACTTCAGAGACAAAATCACATTCTCTAACTAGTCCATTTTAAAAGTCTGTTTAATCTAATAGTCTTTTTCTATATAAAGGCTGTAGAATTAAATTATCACTTAGTAAGTGTGAAACAGGTCAGAATCAGTTCTGATATTTACTGGGGCAGTGCCATGGACATCAGTGGAGAGATATGTATTTCCAGAATATACATTTGATCCAATTGGTACTGGTGAAAATTATGAGGCTGTGTTTTAACGGGCATCCTGACATCCTGTGTACTTGGATGATGATCTGAAGCCGTAAGAGGCACCCCCTCTCTTCGGTTTTAGAAGACAATTTTTCACTTAAAAGGAAGTTAATTTCTTTAAGCCTTAAAGACAAAGATTTTTACTTGAATTTTTAGCAGGAAGAACTTAACTGCCTCTTACCGAGTAAGTAATGATTCAATACATCTTAATCAGAGTATACGTCCTTCAGAGACTGAAGGTCTTGTGAAATCTCACCTGCAGCCCACTTGTAACATCATTTTGACAAAGTTCAGCACTTGTTTGGTACCATAAAAAAATACAGATGCATTTCATTATCATCTCCCTTATGCTTTCTCTGAAGGGCATAAAGTTATCAGTCAAGACGTTTTTTTCTGGTTTAAATAGGTATCAAATGCATAATTTCTCACAGTAGTTATACTCATCATTTACTACCTCCTTTGTTGTAAGGTCTGATATGATATGGGAGTGGGAATGGGTTTTTACTGTTTTCCTATACAATTTACACAGAGTTTGGCATCTTTGGACCCATTTTTCCATAGCAATGGAAATACCCATTCAAGTGCAAAGTCTTCTGCAAAGGTGTTTAGAAGACAGCTGTTGAAAGATATCTTGGGTTTCAATGTTTTGTTTGTTTTGCTGGGAATCTGGTGACTGGCAGAAGATATCAGTTCCCAAGGATATGGTCACCAGCAACTTCTGAATCCAATGTGCTGCCAAAGAAGCTGAGAGCTCAGCTGCCCAAAACTTTCTCTGAAAAATAGCCATTTCTGTACAGCAAATGAAAAAAGCCTGGAGCTTCAGTAGGGGATAGTAATAGATTTGCTTCTCGATGAAAATTTTCATCCTCTAAAATGTCCCCCAGGACTCATTCCTTGGGTATGAATAAGAGGCTTAAAAAGACAAATTTTGCCATGCAAGTGAATAATCTGTCACTTGCCTTCCCTCAGTTTTACTGCTGCTAGTGGGACTCATATGGGTCTTGCTGATATGTAATGTAAGGTTCTGGTAATTTTGAGTAGTTTTCTTCTAAAAGGCTAGATAATTTCATCCAATCATTAACCACCTCTTGCTGCTTGGCATGCTGAAATACTAAGGGTAAGTGAATATCACACTTCTGTGTGTGTGCTGATTGCCTGCAGGGCTCTGGAAGGATATTTCCTCCCTGTATACCACATAGCATAATTGGATAGGTAATAGGCATTATAGAAGCCTTCCACCTTCCTCAAGAATATCAGTTCAGAAGGCAAAATGTCAAGTTAGATGAACAAATTATTTCATCCAGTATGGCAAGTCCTCTTCTCCTACGGCGCCATAGTGAGCAACAGGTTGGATTGCAGGCTATGCACCTGCCATTGTGTAATGAGGTCCTGAGTATCCTGGGTCACTATTTTTAACCTGAAATGCCAGCAAAACCCCAAACTTCTCAAAATCCTCATTTCTATGGCAACCTCCATATAAAGTATTGTTCAGTTGTGAATTAAAATGTATTTATGATCAATGAGAACCAGGAGCAACTATTCCTGGTTTTATAAACACACCATGCCATGAATCCCTTTAATCTTCTCTGTGTGCTGCTGAATGTCAAGTAATGGAGAGGCACAGTGTGAGCTCAATTAGTTTAAAATCTTATCAGTGCAATTGGGCAGGATGAGCTGCATTAGCTTGCCAAACAGGACTCCTCTTTGAAGTTATTTACTCGTTTTTATATTCGTCCAAATGCAATTAATTGCATAACCATTAGCAACTAATATTAATTAATTAATGAGGCTCCAACATAATTGTATGTGATAGATATCCACAAATGAGTCCTTTGAGATGGCTGGAAGGTAGGGAAGGGGATTGCTACCATGAATACCAAATCTCCTTGGCAGACTGACTCACCTATAAATCATGTTCAGGAATGATTAGGAAAATAGCCCATGCTAAAGATAACTCTAGAGCATGCACTGCCACATACATGTCCTCAGCATGGAGATGCAGGTGTTACTGAATCAGAAAAGCTCCCAAAAAGCTATCTATGAGAATGACCTTACTACTTTCATCTGCCTTAAACAGCATTTCACAGACTTGAACAAATTTCTGTCCTTCAAACCATTTTTTACAAGCCAAACATTCTTTCCTACAACTTCAGCTATTTGGGGCTGAAAATCTGCCATGTAACAAGCCATTGGGGCTGTTCACCAAAAACCTCTCGGTGTATTTGTCAGCACACTGCTGCTCCATTTTCTTTCCTTTACCACCAGAATAGCCTCTGCCCAGTAAATGCAAGGACATCCAAGGTGCCCTCTGGGCTGCTGTACTGGCTGTCCTGTTTTCTTGCAGACAGCAATGTGGAAGCCACACAAAATTATATCAGTGACTATCCAGTTGCTGAACTAAAGTGCTAGAGCACTATTGCTATTCTGCCATTAGAAGTGCCATTATTTATAGCAGCTGTAAACCCTGAATGCCTGTGCTTATCTGAGGTCCTGAACTGCCTTTCTAGCTAGAACAGGCTGTTATGATCCTGACCAAAGTTCTGACATTTGTCCATTGTGCATAAGCAGAGCACTGCTGGCATGATCCACATTTTCTGGAGAAAGCATTTTATTGATATTCCTGGCTTGGGCTGTGTAGGGAGCCTTTGTTTCAGTGAGATGTGAACCAGGCTGCGTCAGTAGCCACTGACGTTTTGCAAGGACACTGACCAACTCTCTCAGCACCTAAGCAAATTCAGAAGAAACTAGAAATTTGTGGGGTTGTATCAAAATACTAGCTATAGAGTGTGACAGGCAGATCGGATACATTCCACATGGTAACTGTAACACAACTACTTTCAAACCACGTAAGGGATGAGATGAAGTGAGATTTACTTTCAGAAAATTATATTGGTTGAATATTCATTTTTAGCTGCGCTTTTATGTGAAGGTCCCCTACTGTTTCTTCTGGATTCTGCTTTATCTCTGTCCTTCACTATGGGACAGTGCTGTTAGACACAATTAAACACACTTCCAATTTGTGCTCCTGAGATTGTGGCAGCTGTACCTCAACAGAAGGTGAAGATAAGCTAGATGTATAGAAGGTGAAGTTCTGTCAGTCTTTTGGGATTTAAGATGCTACAGAAATGCAAGCAGAGCCTATAGTTTATAAGAGAAAATAATGTCCTGGCAGCCTGATGAAAGACTAACTCACAAACCCCTCATCCTCCCAAAAGTTAAAATCTACCAAGATTGATATGGCTGCACTGTCAAGTGCTTCATCTTTTTTATCCTTTTTTTTTATAATGAGAAACTGGACCAATCTAATCTGAATGAGGAAAGTCACCTTCCCTGGTGCTTCATTTTCCTCAAGCAATAGAAATGAAAATGAGAATACCATTTTAAAAACACGAAAAAAGGAATATTCTCATGAAGGAAAAAAAATCTTCCAACAGCCCCACAAGAAAAGCTCTTCAAAACTGCCTCTTACATCCCTAAAAATATAGCCCTACAAGACAGGATGTTCAAACCTATATGAGGTTGCTGCACTTTTTTTCCCTCAAAGACCAATAGAAACTACAGTGACTTGAAAATTCAATAAATGCACAGCAAAGGAACTTTTGAGAAGGCAAGGAGAGAGGGGAGACAGCGATGAAGTCAAGTTAATTTGAAAACACTTTCAGAAAAGAGGATGAACACTGTTCTTCTGGGACTCCCAGTTCTGCACATTAGTCAGCAATGAAAGAAGGTGCTGATGTATAGATCAACATTTAAATCCATAACACTTTTGGCAAAGCACTGCTATTAGCTGTATCTTTTACTTATAGCTTTTTGCACTGTATCTTTTTCACATGCAGTGTTCCTATTTCTTTTAGGCCAGATGTTGCACATACAAAGTAGTGCAAAGTCCTTTGAGATCAATGAAACTTTTAACCTGTACCAAAGAAGAGGGTATCAATATGTTTCCATGTGTTATATCTTTATGATCCTGAGCAAAGCAACCACCTGTGGTATGAATCCCCTGATCCCAGTGGTAAGTAACTCTTCACCTCACCAGTTCTAGCCCAGCCAGAAGCAATGAATTGTGTGAATATCTACTCCCCTGAATATCTGCCCTTTGTGTATATATTCCAGCAAAGACTTCCAGTCAGCCAGCCTGACATATTTCTACAAATTAACTATGAAACAGTATGGATAAAGGGCAGTAGGCCAAGGGATGATCACCCCAAGTGTGGCAAATATTGACTGAAACAGAATATTTCAGATTGTGAGGGGCTTGCTTGGATTTTTCCATAAGCACCTGAGACATACTCAGCATATGCATTCCCAACATTCCCACATGCTTTACAGCCATGCCATCCAGCCCAGCAGGAAGAGGAGCTCATTGCACTGGATGTTCTGTAGACAGACAGCTGAAAAAATTTCCCTTGCCCAATACTATAAAAAGAAATTTGTGTTTCTACAGGTACATGCTATTACCCAGTTATGGAGAAAGAAAAGAAACAAAGGAAATAAATCCTGTGTTCCTGAGGTCAGTGACCTGAAATCTCCAGGGAGAGAGGATGAGTAAGGACAGAGCTTTCACACATGAGGTGCCCTGAGGACATGAAGCACTGGCACAGACTGCACTGTCAAGTGAGATCAAGACAAAGGTTCTTTTAGTCTGGTCTCTCAGGGACTTGCCCCTTCCACAGTGAGTGTTTTCCCTGCAAAATGTTTTTGGAGGTGCCTGAGGTCTCTTGTCAAGATGTCTCCATTAGAGAGTTAATCACAGAAATTATTCAATATGTGAGGTAAACTGTATGGGAGATTTGCCCTTCCTCCCTTCCACAGAAACTTACAGATATTATAATGTGAAAGACTATGATAAGAGAATGCATTTTTCCACTTGGGAATATCTTGGGGGGAAAGTAGGAGAGCATATAGCTGAGATTAAGGAAATTTGCCAATTACAATGTGGCCACTTGCAGGGTAAACGTCTGCTCTTTGCCAAGTGCAAAAGCACTACGGTGTAGTATAGGACAGGCCAATGGCAAAGGCAAACTAATCACCACAGAAGGTAGTATTTTTTAAACGATTTTCTGTGAATTTTTATATCATGTATGCTTTTCAGTCCATAAGACACAGAACAAAATGAAACCCCAAGAAACAGCAATTTCTGTTTGGACCCATATGTGGATAGCAGACTTCTATGAGTATGTGGACTACAGAGTTTTATTAGGATCCCATAAACAGCAGGATCTGTAAATCTAGAACCTTCCCTCCCCCCCCCCCCCCAAAAAAAAGGATGCTGGGAACATCTAGACAGAGTTGCTAAACCACATATACACCCCTGAGTGTTCTCATAGTTTCTTCTCCTGGTTTGCTTTACCTCATTTTACTGGTCTCTCACTTCATTTTCAAACTGTTTTCTCCAGCTATCCCATTTTATAGTATTAAATAGCAGTTTTCCTTTATGTTTCCCTTTGTCTGTCTGCCCAGACAGGCAGTGGGTCAGCATAACAGCAATGGGAGCTCATCAACTTGGGGCCAAGGTGCTTAAAAATTGTCTGTAGCTCTGACGTGAGGGGCCAGTCTCTGCTGTGAGTGCCCTCAAAGCTGCTCCTCTGCTGCACAGGAACATCCTAACTGAAGGGCATGACTTGCCTGTGCATGATGGAGCTCTCCCAGATTGCAATGAACTTCCACAGCAACTGAAAAATTATCCCTCACCTTGACATCCACTTTAAGGTCATGATTTTGTATGTCCTGTTTTTCACAAATGTATTTCCTGAGGGACTTCATCCTAGTTCAGAATTTCCCCACTGTGGCACAAGCTGTTTGAGGGTGGCAGGTGAAGACTGTTGGAATTGCTGCAAAGGCACATGTTCTTTCTATTTGCCTTTTTTTTCAGCCATAGCTACCATTGTTAGAAAACAACTGGTAAACTGGTGTTTTCCATGACCTCTCCAACTTAAAATACAGTTTTTCCATTTAATTTTTTATTTAAATACTTTGGTCATTTGGGACAAAGAAGAAAGACACAATAGGAAAATCAGATTTTTTACATTATAAACCTATAATGTTTCTCCATTCTTAACTACAGCTTTTTCTGACAGTACTTGGGTATCTTACATGGGCTAAGAATGGGAAGAAAGGAAACATTTCTTATTTGGTCAACAGCATCCAACCTTTCCTTATATACATCAGCCACCAGCAATGAGATTTACAGCACTGCAGATGCCTTAGAGAATTCAGGCTTCAGAGCACTAATATCACTTACTGGCTGTGAGTATCTTAAATGCTCATGTGAACATATGCTACCACTTCTCTCTTCCTTCTGAAATACCAGATATTATTGTGATATCTTTGTCATAATAGCTTTCTCATAAGAATGCCTATAAAATCTGCAAGTTCCTTTACCAATAAGCTCCAGGCTAGGCTGCAACATGGTGGGATCAAGACAACCAATTCCCCATCATTCCCAGCATCATGCTGTAACTGTGACTGTGCAGAAGAGAATTCAAGTTGGGTTGGGCCCAGCTTGGGAGAGAGGGAAAGCACAACAACTTTGGTTGTGCGATCTGGATACCAGGATGCTCATGGCTGACAGAGACTGGTGGTGTCCTTCCTGCTCTCCAGGATATTTCAGGCTTGTTAAGGCTCTTTAACCTAAATTTCCTCCACATGCTATACAGTTCAGCATCTAAAGCCACATTCTGGGAGACAAGGTCTTGAATCATACTGGGCAGAAGAGTGGATTAAGCATAAGGTCCAATTTTCTAGGCCAATACCAATAATTACTGATTTTCTAGGCAAATAATTCTAAGCCATGAATAATTACAATGTACACAACAGTCATCACCTTTGCCCCACCATCCTTAAAAACAAGGGTGGGTCAGTAACTTCATTACAAAGGAGAGGTATGTCCTCCAGGGATGATGCTATGCCCCATGTTTCAGGAAGGCAGAGGTGCTTACCAGAAGCTCTCCCAAGCTAGGAGCAGGCATCAGATTCGCCTCTGAACTCTGATTTTTTACTACATACCTCCAGGTGTTTCCTCAGTCAGCATGCAGGTGACATATAGAGGCTGGGACACGCAACAATATAGCCTCACCTGGTCACTAGAAAACCTAAAACTTACACTGTTTGATCAAGTTTTTAGCTGGTAATAAAAGCTTTTTAAGGAACTTCTTGCTTAAGGACTTTAGGAGGCATTAGTCATAAACATACTTGGGCACATACATGAGGACCCTTATTCCTTCAGGTTATCTTCCATTACTTCTAGGGCTTCTAGGTTGCTTCTAGGTGCATACATGCATCAGGATTTTTACAAATAAAATAATTCATCAGAATTACATTAGTGCAAGCACCAGAGGAGGCACACAGCAATGCTAATGTCATGACCACTTTCACTTGGTTCTTTCATCACCCAGAAGCCGCATTTGGTGCCTGTCAGATTTTTGCATCATCAGGCCTCTGCAAGGTGGTCAGATGAATGCAGGTGCTCACTTCCCTCTTTGCACTGGTGGTCTCTGACCATGAGCAAATGGAAATCACAGGTAAGCAGAACTAAAAGAATGAAAGCTATGTGGGAAGGGCATGCATGCTTCATTTAATAACTTCATAAACCTGCAGGTTTTTGAGGCAGCAGATAACAAACAGGGATAGAGGGGAAAAGTTTGACTAAAGGAAAGCAGAGGTTTAGAAGTGGTGTTTTAAATCTCTACACCTAAACAGAGGCTTGGAGCAGGGAGTTCCACTTTAGAACAGAACAAAATGTGCTTAGCTCCACAGCAGTGCTGATGGAGCCTTTACACTCAGCAAAGTATTTGCAGGTGAGCTAGTGTTTAGGCTTGGGCTAAGGTTTTGTTTATTCCCATTGGAGTTCATCAAGTGCTTAATATTCTGTTATGTGTGTGCTTAACAGAGCACACGCTCTCCAATGGAGAAGGTGGAAAACAGATTAATTACACTGTGAGTCTTCCAGTACAAAAACTTGGGGATATGAAATGCACTGCAAAACAAACAAGATAATGCAGTTATTCCTCCAGCATGTACCAGACTTGTGGAGTTTCTTGCCAGAAGCTACTGTGAATGCTTGAAGCTTATGCCCAAAGGAGACAGCACAACCACTTGAATAGAGATATATTATAGATTACTGAACAGCAAAACTACAACAGCCCTGAAAATCCCTTGAGCTACAAATGGTCAGAGCCTGGAGGCAGCACTGTACCCCTGATGTTTGCCCAGGTCTCATTCTGCCATTGGCTTCTGCTTTCATCCACGATCCAAGTGGGGTGTTGGGCTGGGGTAACCTCAGTATGACCTCATGCCACAATTCTGTTAGTGAACCACTCCATGCAGCTATGGCCTACAGGATAACAACAATATTAACCTCACTCTAGAAGGACTGATGAAAGTCATACTCAGCTGTAGTATCCAGATTCTTCAGTAGGGAGATTTCTGTCTCTCCATTTGCTCTGATTTCTGCATGTCTCCTGGGGGTGATTCAGAGCCATGCAGAATCATCATTATGGTGTTGTGCTTCCCTCCACTCAGTTAAAGAACTATGAAGGAACGGGTGAAAAGAAGAAGCTGTGGCACTGAATGAGGTACATTATTGCTCTGGTTTTTGGCAAGTCTGGAATGAGCAGTTACTCAGATAGGGTAAGGAAGCCCACAGAGAAGAATAATTCCACAAGTCAAAGAATTTTCCTCAAAATTTCTGTAGTATTTGAGTCTGTTTCAAACAGGAGGAGTAGCAGGGGCAGAAAGACAGCAGAAAAGTACAAGATTAATTGTGTACAGACTAGAGAAAATCACACTCATGCATAACACAATAGAAATATTGCTAAAAACTGCAGACTCTCCCCAGAACACTACAGAGCTCATTTGTATTTCTAGCCACTATGTATCTGACATACACACCTTCATTCTTTTAATTTGCAGTCTTGAAAACTCTGATCTTTGGTAGACTTGCTCTTCATTTTCCTTTCTTCATGTGGCATATGAACAGAGATGCACAGACAACTCTGCTGGTGTGCGCAGCACAGTCAGATAGTTGTCAGATATTGTATGTGTAAAGAAGTTCCAACACCTATTATCATCCAATCCCTTGAAAAATGAAGTGATTTCACTTCACTACCTTACACAGCTTGTTTGAATCACAGAGTCACATAACAAGTGCATGTCCTTATCCATTTCAAAGGGCTCACAACTCAAGGCATTTTCTTGGGGGCATTTTCATTGCAGCAATGCGCCAGTTTAGAACTTGTCTCATCAAAAATCAAGGTGGAGAATTCAGCTAAGCACTTAGGCACCAAGCATTAAGGTTTCAACTTGAAATCCCCAGGACTATTCTGATACTCAAATTTCCACAAGCCTTGTGTGTTTTGTTAGATTAATTTCTATCTAAATGAGGTGTGCCCTATGCAGAGCCTTTCAGAGCGCAGGAGGAGAATCAGCCATCCTCTGCCCAAGTCCACTGCTGAAAAAAGGGAGGAAATGTATACTAATGTGCATCAGCATGTTTTCTGCTTGACTTTAACAACCTTTTCCAAATCATTTTCTCTCTTGTCTTGCCAAAGGAAAAAACAGGTAACAGCAGAATAAACTTTCTGGTAACTGCTGCATTTCTCATCAATGTTTGTTTTACAGGTATGGAAATTTTAACACAAATTTTAACACAGTGAACCTTGAATCTTCACAGCAACACAAAAATGTAACAGTTTCAGAAACAGTTTCAAACCTAGCTGTTTTTAATATTATCTGTGCCATGCAAGAAGGAATATAAGACAGTAGTTGAGTAAAAAGAAGATAACTGCACATTCTAAGTTTAGTAATACCCCAATAAACCAGGATGATCATCCTTAAAATCACAGAAATTACCCTATCGATACAATTTACATCGATTTCTGATATGATTCTTTGGGGGTTCTTATTGTTTTCTGATGAATCAAGGTGTCACTGAAAGACACCTTGAAATTACTCCTATTCAGGAAGGCAAAATAAAACTGTGTTTATAGCTAAAATTAAGTAATTGATTTCAGTTCCTTAAGCAGAAATACACAAATGCCAGAGCTCAGCATTTTCCAGAGTGTACTCAAGTCATGTTTCCAGCAATCAAGAGAGACCTAATCAAATTTTTTCCTCTCAAAAATAATGATCTTGGCAGATTTTGTTGAATAGCTTGCCAGGCTTTGCTGTTCCCGAGGGTGTTGCGTACTTTTGGTGATTGCTGGGTGCTGAGGTGTATTTGTGTCTCACTGCTGCATTTCCTCAGACCCTGTGCTTGTGTCTGCTAACTGCTGAATGAGGTATTTCCAAATGCACTGAAATAAGAGTGACGATGTGACTGCGGCTGTGGCTGTTGCACCACTGCTCCCAGGGAGCAGGCTCTGCTCACCCCTCATCCCTGAGCCTCTGCCCTGCTTCACTCTTGGTTCAAATGGCTCTGTCTGGGCTGGCTCCCCTCCCTGTACTCAGCCTGCATTGCCAGCCCTCACTTTCTCCTCTGCTTCTTCCCAAGTGATGTGACAGCTCAGGAAGGCAGGTGCTCCATCTCGTCTCAGTAGACCACCCCTTTCCACAGTTCACATATTTTCCTACTCCTGATTCTAAATCTTCCTCTGGTGGTCTATTAGATCTAGTTATTGGGTTACAAAACGTTTTCTAGTACTTTGCATGAAAATGACTGCAGAATAATGCATTTATTTTACCATTAGGGGACTGAAGTTAAACATCCATGTTAAGAAGCAGAATAACTCAAGTATAGAGATTAAATAATTTATTTCACCTGTAGAGCTAGCTGGTGTCAGGGCTACTGATTTACCATTTTGGTGCTCTGGCTATAAGCACAGGTGTTATAGGGTAAAAGACCTCTAAGAGGCTTTCCTGTTTCAGCAAGGCACATGTGAAGAACCCCATCAAGACACGTGTTTGTTTAGACTTCCATGTGGAACTATCATTTAAGCATATTTTATGTGGTGCCCTTCCTATTAGCTCTTCTAAAGCATAGCCTCATCAATCCTATTTCAGAACCAGACATCTCTGCACAAGGGGTTTATGTGACTGCCAAACCACAGGGCACCAGCAACTGCTTTTGCACTCATGAAGCTTCATCAGCTAAAGCATACTTCAAGTTAGTAGCCCAGGAGAGGGTATCCAACTGCTCTATGTTCTTGAGAGCTTACCTTTCCACATTTCTTTCTTTATATAGCTAATTATTGCAAATAGCCCTTTAACTAGTTAGGGAACTTTAAATGCCAGCTATACTTTTATCTAACACATTGATTATGTTTGCAAGTGAGTTGTGGTGCTTGTCATCCCACTACAAAATATTTTTCCCTTTGACATTAGTTAGGATTACACTTTATATATTTTTGCCTTTCTCCAAATGCAATCTTTATATCCATTTCTTAACCTCTGTGTTTATGTATTTTATTGAATTTTTGAAGATTGGATTAATTTTCAGCATTTGATTTGGTGCAGTGACTTTGGGCTGGCTGCCCAACTTAACCATGGCTGCTACCCTTGGATGACGGTCTGATCGTTAATTATTTCCCTGCTGAAACTGCATTACCACAAAATAAATTTTGGTTTAATGACATTAAGCAAAGACCACAGAAACCTGCCCAGCATTAGAAATTTCTTCTTGGCAGCTGTTGTATGCTTTTTCCTCACATCATCTAAATCAAGAATGAAATATCATTTAATATTTTACCAGCTCATGAATAAACAGGACTTCTGTTTTCCTTGATGTAAATATAACAGCATCAGCACTGAAGTAATTATCAAATCACAGACATTATCCTGCAATCTTTATAAATTCAATCTCCCAAATAAGACAACACATCTAAGCACAAAATGATTGAATCATATCAGGCTAAGTTACTTACCATCCTTATTTTACAGGTTATAACAGTTCTCACTTTGTAAGACAAGTCTTGATATGTAAAAAGGGTTTAATAAAATAGTCATTACACATCCTTACAAATAAGACAATTTTTAGCCACAAAACTGTTTGTAAACCAGTTAAGACTGGAATGAAGGACCTTGAGGTGAAAGGGTGCAGCAAGAGGAAAATATGCATAATTAAGAATGAACACTCAGTATTCATTGTTAGCTCAACTGAAGGGCCAACAACATGTATTTTGGTTGGTTGTTCACAACTATGCAATTATGCTAATATATGGTAATGTCATTGCCCTTGAAAAAATTGCTTTCCTCTGTTAATTTAGGAAGGAGATCAATTATGAAATCATGTGGTTTGGTCTTGCTGGTGGTGATGTTACTCTCCTCATGAGAAACAGAAAAAGGATTAATTTCTTTCCACTTCCACCATTCCAAAGACTGCTCCTTCAGAGCAACCCCTTTCCCTTTAAGCTATATTAATGTAGAAAATATAATATTTTTCCCCAGAAGAATATTTATCAGGAAATAACTGCAGAGATGATTTACCACTGAGAATGTAAACAGAGTTGGAGACAGTCAGCTATATCCTATCCTTTGCTACATTAATCCAATCCCATTTAGCTAAGGGCAGCCTGATGTTCATTAGCCTTCAAGAAGGTAGGTCTTGCTTGCCAAATATATGCTTTTGCAGTAGTTAATATGCTTCTAAATATTTCTTCATCATTTTATACTGCACAGTGTATTTTTTAAAAGAATAATTTTTTTATAACTTCATCATTGGTTTGAAACATCTCACTGCAACTTGGGTGATGAATAAAAGGAGCAACAGGGTAGTAATACAGTTATGGCAAATGTCTTTGGCTACTTAGAATCAAATTTTTTTCTCTATTACAGATCAGTAAAGTCAGTGGGTTGTATAAATTAGAGCTCAGAAAAGGCCATCATGATAGGTAATGAAGTGAGTCTGACATTTTGCATTCTTGTTTTAAATAGGGATTTTATAACCTGCTCCTGCACAACCTACAGCCTACCTTTTTTCTCTATAATTGCCCAAGAGTGCTTAACTGGCAGTCTCAAATTTGAATTCTGTTTCTGAGCAGAGACTGTTTTGCACATGATTTTGTGCAGCACACACAACTCAGTTGCCAGGTGTGAGACTTTCCAACTACTCCAGAGTAGAGCCTGGTATCAAACCTGCAGCCAGAGCTTCACTGTGCTTGATGCTGTACAGAGAGGAAAGACTATAAACTTACAACCTAAGCAAGTGCCAAGGGGACCAAAGTTTAATGTGAGAAATAACAAGTAAGGAGTAAGGAAGGTATTCAAGTCACATCAGTCAGCCCAGTTCCCTTCCACCAGGTTGCATTATCTACCTAAAAATATCATGCGGAAGATTGTTGCTAGGACTTTTCTGATGTCAAAAGGAAAAATATTCATGAAACTGTACTACTCAAAGCCTAATCCATCCTCAAGGTGCTGTCCTTGTTACAAAACACTTGTAAGAGCTAGAAATGCTTAGCTCCTTCATTTACATAGCCCTGGGAAATAATATACACCATTGTTTGGCCTAATAATTACATTGAAATACTCTAAGTACCGGAGTTATAAGTGTTCCCATTTCATGCAGCAAATTCTACTTTCTTCTTTAATTTAAGAGAGGTAAAAACATGGCTGTGACAGGGCAGAGAATACTGATGATCACTGCATCAGAAAACCATTTTCCCCAACTGGAGCTCTTCAGTGATGAGTTATCAAAATATTTCTATCTGATTCCCATTATTGTCTGGGTATTCATTTTACTTCTTGGGCCCACTCCAAAATAACCATTACTATTTATCTGTTTCTAATTCTTTCTATAGGAGCTGTTCTTCTCTAAATTTTATAGCACTTTACAACTAAATTAGCAAGGAAATATACAAGTATATAAACAACAGCCTGTCTACATCCTTTCATCCAAATTACATCAAGAGGCTAGTCTGTGGAAAAAGCTAATGATCCAATCAGCATAAGAACATATTACAAATTGGAATTCTAATAGAAAATCTCTAGATGCAGATTTATTATATAATTATACATTTGGAGAAATGGAATATTTTTATATGATTGTTTTCCCTGTTGCTGTAGCCTCTTGCAATGATCCCTTTAGTATTTAAGTTCCTAGCTGTGTTCAACAGAAAAAGCTTTGAATGAATGTTGATCAACAGAGTGGCCTTCAATGAGAAAAGCAGGAAGTTAGGAATGAGGAAAAAGAGGATGCTACAAATAGGTACAAAGGGACTGCAAGCCCATGGGACCCCTCTGGGATCTCTTTGCATTATTTGTTAACATGATGTTGGCAAGTTGTTTTCGTTCAGTTCATCAGCTAATGCAATCTGTACATGATAAATGCCCCCAGCAGTTCAGCAGACAAGCAAACTGAAGTGACAATAAGCAATTAATCAAAAATCCCTTGCTGAAATGACAACAAACAATGAATTAACAGCACCCTGCTAGAGTTTCCTTGAATCTGTGACTCCTGGATCATTTGACTCCTGCCCTACAAATGAAGCACCAGGCTGCTTCCATTGCTGATAAAATGAGAATTAGGAAACAGACAATACAGAGTGGCTGTACTTGCTCAGTCATATACTTACTTGTTTGTGCCATGTTAGGCACTGTTCAGTCCCAGGAGCCCTAAAAGAAAATATAGTTAGCTGTGCAAAAAGAACCAAACCCACGAGTACTTGTCCCAACATCTGTTACAAGCTACCTCTGATGGAAAGGGCTGTCAGGGATGCTTGGAAGCACATTTTAAGCTTGGGGTTTCAAACGTATCTCAACAGAAACATAAAACTTAAATGAGTTGTACTCTCTGCTTATTCTGCCATCTTCCTCCTCTCAGTGCTTGATTATGAGAGGCAAGACCTCACCATCTTTATTTTAAAGTCAGTCAAAACAAGGTAACTCCTGGGCAGTCATCCGCAGCTCTGCACATTTGCATGTGGGTCCAACAGTCAGCCAGCAGCACTAACACACACTCCCTCTGCCCCCTGCATCGGGCTAGGAGCAGAAACATATTTTTTTTTTTGTCTTTGGAGGTACCATATCTTCCACACACCTTTGCTGTGCTGTTTTTTGAGATTTCCCACCAAAACTGACGCAGCATAGCAGACAAAACTTGGGCCGTACCATTAAAGTGGCTGGTCCCACTTCTACACAGAAACATACGTCATGACCCTTTTTGCTACTCATGAAATTTGGAGTTAAAGACATATGACAAAATGGACTGCTGGAATTATTATTATGTCTTTATTTAATAGAGAACTTTTATCATCCATTTTCTAAACAGGCAGTGTTATTTCAAAAAAAACCCAGAAACAAAGTCATGATCAAAACCACACAAGTAGAATAACTTCAACACAGCTTATAGGTTGCCCAGGGAGGTGGTGGAGTCACCAGCCCTGGTAAGTGTTTAAGAGGCATCTGGATCTGGCACTGGAGGATATGGTTTAGGAGCTACGGCAGAGTGACATGTTAATGGTTGGACTGGATGGTCTTAGAGGCCTCCTCCAACCTTAATGAGTCTATGATTCTATGAAACATTTTTCCTTTTGAAGAAGATTGAAGTACAGGATAAATGAAATGCATTCTATTATTTTGGATATTCTCCATAAACAGTTCATATCTAATAGTTTCTCCATTAAGTATTCAGAAAGTCAATATATATCAACTAAACTACTCTGGCACTGACTGTGTCTTTAGAAGAACTATTTGGCTGGAGAAAATGAGACTTCACTGAAGAATAAACCTATAGAAATTAGGTTTCTTAATGTTTATGCATCCTTAATCCTCTCTTCCTTAGGAAACACTTCTCTCCCTACTCTCTTTAAGTCAATCTACAGCAAATTAGTTTTACCTGAGCAGGGCTGGAAGCTGCTGGTGTTTAATTAGGGGACCAAGCAGCACTGGAAAACATTAAGGATGATCTACAAAGCCAACATCAGCCTACTGAAGCTAAGCTCCTGAGAAACCCTCCTCAGAGCTGCTCTTTGCTCTTATAGATGAATGTGTTCACCTCGTTCATGCCAGAGACAGCCCAGCATTCACTTCAGTCAGCTTAACCTAACCTCTGTGAACATCCACACACTGCTTGCACAAGGAGAGGCTTTTGCTATAATGAAGATATTAATCTAGACCAACAGCCCAGAGGCTGCGGTGTCAATCATGCACAGAGGCTTATCACGCAATTCCTATAGGTCCTGTCTTACTGTGGTGGTTTCTGCTTAGATTGACTTGGCACCCAGGAAGCTCACTGCACAGCACTGCATGGACCGGGAGAGCAAAATGTAGCTTTGACTCAGAGAACTCACAGCCTCGGATAACGCAATAAATAGTCATCCTTCCCACAACAGAGTAAGACAGCAGCAAGTGGAGATGTTTCCTCTCTTCATGTAACATGCCAGAAGAACCCCAGTGTCATAAAAGAATACAGCTGGAGTTCTTAGTATTTAACATTACCTAAATAGACAAAGAGAGAAAATTTTAGTTCAGTGAATTAGACATCAGCTTTTTGTTTAAGAAACTGAGATGAAAAAACAGTTTTCTAGGTGTCTTTCTCATTAATACCTCTTGTCTGCAAAATTACTACAAAACACTGCAACAATGTATACTCCACCAAAAATAACTGAGCAGCTTCGATCACTATTTGATGCATCCTAACTGAACCTTAATCCAGTCAACGTTTGTACCATTTTTTCCTGAGAATGCCTTCTCTTTCTTGTCACTGAAATGTTGCCAACTCTATTTCACCTCACATCTTGTTTAGTGTCTACCCTAAAACCTCAGTTTCTATAGGTAAGTAGTTAAAAGGAAATCCTAGCTTTGTTTTACAGATTTTCTAGGTGTCATATTTGCACCAAAAGACTTGAATACATGACTCATATGTGCTTAAAGAAAGCAAATATAAAATCCTCAAAGGCACATGATTGATGTGCCTCAAAAGCACAAAATTCTCATGACTTCTGTGACAAGCTTGCAATCTGAAGCAGTGAGGTGGGTGTCTGAGTCACAATTTCTAAGTCCTTGGGGCTCAAATGTAAGGATTCCTCTTCACCTCCCTTTTGCTCTTCTGCATTTCTACTCTTGTATTTGGTATGAGGGGCGAAGATGCCCAAATTTCTGGTAGAAATCGTCTTCAGCACGATTCAGGGCTTCTTCATCTATGTAGACAGCTGGTCTCCGGGAAGCCAAAAAGTACTGCACTTTGCGCAGGCTCCATCCCATCACATACTTCAGCCATCCACTGACAGCAGCTGTAGACCTGCCAACGCCAGCATTGCAGTGAACATAGACAGTGTGTCCATTCTCCAGCAGCCCGTGCAAGAGGCAGACAGCTTGTGGCAACATCTGTATTCTTCCTAAGGTTAAAAACAAGGCATGTTCAATTGCATTGGAGAAATCTAGGTTCATGGCTGAGATTATGTCTGTACGGCCTGATGAACTCTGAATCATAATGGCAAACCTGACATACTTGGGGTTTTTTTGTTTTTTTTCTCAAATGACCTTCTACACTGTCTGTTGTATCTTGCAACACAGATTCACATCACACAAAACTGTAAAATGCCCCAAGTCTTCTCTAGATATATATTCTGATGTGTGTGGCATATTCATTTCCACAGGAACTGAGGCAAGGCAGCAAATTACATCGAACAGCACATTTTACATAGCATTAAAGTTAGCAAGCCAAAAATGAAATGTTTTTTGGTAACAGAGGTCTGTGAAGGTACCTACATACTGCTGTTTTCCAAAACATTGTAATGAAGGCCATCACCCCTTATTAATGGAGGGAGAGCAGAAGAAAATTTTGCTGTACAACTTAATACTGTTATGATTTGAGTACTAAAGCATACGGTTAAATAATACAGCATAGTCCTTCTCACTCCCAGAGGGATGAATATCCCATGTTTCCTGACACCTTTCTTTCTCCCTGCTATTCTGGGAACTGAAGCTGCTAACAGCAGAGTCCAACTTTTCCTTATGGCAGATATGAGTGCTGACATTAAGTCCTTTCAAGTCCCTGTTTTAAGGTCTCCCATCTTCTTTGATGTCCTTTTACTGATATGACAGCTCTCTATTTGAGGCATCAGTATTTCACTGTGTTGGAAGCACTCTCTTCTGCTAGTAGGCTGTTCCCTTGAAAATACTCTTAATTTCTAACTTGCTGGTTGGAAACAAGCTTTTGAACTGAGATGTCTAACCAAGGACTTCAAAATACCAGCAATTTGTGTTACAACTCAGGTGCTGTAAGCATTCTAAATTAATTACAAATTATTATATAAATGTCTGTGTGGAGATTCATCAGACTGGGATACTACAGTTAAAGAAAAAAATATGTGCTGGAGAAGGGAACAGCAGAGACAGGCACACAGCACTGTCTCTCATTTTTAACCAGCAATTGTGGCAAGCTGTCCTTGCAAGTTTAGTCTTCCACCTACACAGCACATTTTCATTATATGGGCTGAATTCAAGCTGAAAGCAAAAACAGTTAAGCAGTTATCGATGTCGGATGGCTTTAAACTCAAACGCACATAATACTGCCAGACACAAAGTACTTTAGATGGCCTCTCTGCCTACAAGAAAATATGAATAATTTGTCAGAGACAGCACACGAAGAAATTATACCTTGTGTGCTAGCTATATTTTTATGCAAAATTTACACAGAAAAAAAGACCCCAAACTGTCACCAAATTGACAGATTAGTAACTCAGAGAGTTTGTTGCTATTAATTTACTGCAAGAGTGACATGAGCATTACCTTCAGTGCTCATGTCCGCAGTTGGCAGCCAGATATAGGCAAGACCTTCCTCTTTATACAGTTTCATGAGGATTTCAGGGCTCATGGGTTCTGGGTAACGGTTGCAGCCCCAGGAATTCTGAACAATGTCGTTTTCAGTCTGGAAGTTCATCACAGCTGTAACACCCAGCTCATGCTTCAGCTTGATGGTCACATGCTCCAGCTGTCGAGGGCAACTTCCCAGCCAGATGTTTGGCAGAATCCTAGCATTGATAAAACATTGCAGTGGGATTGATTAAAATACCTTACCAAAGAAACTGCCTAGTTCAGCAGTGTTCCTATTCCAAGCCTGCTTAATATCATCACATGAACACTGCTAAGCACAGCCTTTTCATGTCATGCAGTAAGCCACTTCTCATTTCATTACAACTTTTCATTTCATTAGAGTTGAGCTGGTAATGTTTGATGCTGGGGATCAAGTTCCTAACCTACCACAAAGAGCCCGATGATCTGAGAAAAAAAATTCAAAGCATAGTCAGTAGCACAGATCTCCAAGGCATCTATCATTAATCTTGCCACAGAAACTTGCTAACATCACAGATCAGAATAAGAAAACTCTGAAGACTGTGCAATTTGCACACACACACACAAAGAGACCTAAAGGATTCACATGATCCAGATCTGAAACACTTTAGTAATAACTCAAACACAGAACTCTTCTAACTTGGAAGCTACCACTATAATGAGGAAAGTAGAAAAAAAGGCAATTTGAACTCCTCTTCTGTAATGACACTCAAAAAATAATGAGTAATTTTCTTCTAATTTTTCTCTGATCTTGTGGAGTCTAGTGGGAAACAAATGCAGAATTACAACACATGTCTAGCTTCCCTCAAGGCCTGAAGAATCAGAAATTTTTCACGAAAACTCAAGAGGTTTGTAGGACAGATAAACAACCATAGTTCTTGTACTTAATCTAAATCAAAGGTCGAGACTCCTATGGTTTTCCCTTTGCTAATTATCATTAATCTATAGTATGTCTCAACAGATTTTGACATCATAAACTGAGTATTAAGAAGCTTGTTTTCAAGCGAGAGTTTTTAATCTGCAAATGCAATTCAATTGATAGTATCTGCAATGGATTATTTACATGTTCACATTATTAGTGATCTACTTTAATTTTTTTTGCTTTCATAAACTTCAAGTTTGAACATGCAATCCACAACCTACACAAAATATCCCTGCATTTGAACATACAACTTCACAAACTTTATTAAATGCAACAAAATCTGCAACACTATTAGCTGAACTTTGCAAGCATCTACAACAAAAGCAAAATCCTCAAAAGTAAAATGTCTGCTGTGCATTTCTCATGGTCTTTTCCAATTTTACTTTCAGAAACAAATAAGGAAAGTTTTATGTCTATACAGGAGCCTATAAACCACTCTTAAATCATCACTTAGATATTTCAATTTTACTATCATAGTAATAGGTGCTTACTAGCATTTAATTAAGACCTATAATTGACTGTAATGATTAAATCTGAAACATGGTCAGAAACTCAGATCCAGGAAGCACTAATTCCTATTGTTTCCTGCATGTCAGATATATCCACGGTGACTTGCATACCAGCCACACAAATGCAAGTTTTGGCCTTAAAAGCTCCTGTTTCAGTGAGACAACACACTTGATCCCAGTATATGGTAACTGAGACCTATTGAAACAAATACATTACATAGCAAATAACCATTTCAACTGTGTTTCAACAGTGAGATTGAAGAGATATGATGCCATGGTTTAGGAGTGGTATTCCCCAATTTAGTGTTCCCCCAGACCACATGCTGCTTGCTCACTCCCCACACTGAAATTTCAAAAACTAATATTTACACTCAAGTAATTTTCTTTGTCACTTTTATCTCACTCCCTAACACTGTCTTTATAAAGGAGAGAAGACTTGGAAAGAAAAAAAGTCTTAATACACAGACCATGGACTTCTTAAGCTACAAATTAAATTCAGATCATATATTAAGAAATATCAATACTCAGTCAACAGTGGACTATGCAGCAGCCTGAAAGAAATGCAATAAAGCACAAAAATTTGGTATTCTCATTATGTTCAAGGCACAATCCCACATAATAGTACAACAGGGAGCTTCTCAAAATTGCCCAAAATCCAGCATAACCAGCTCGAGCATTCCCACTGATCAGAGGGGTGAGCGAAGGTCCACTGCAAAAACTGCTTCACTGCCCCACTTCCCACATGCCAGTCCCACAGCAAACCCCATCCTAACCTGAATGAGTGACCACTGTCAGGATTCTGCCACAGGAATCCATCACAATGATTAGAGCATTTCAAGGTAGCAAATGTAAGGTAAAGTGCTCTAAAGGATGCTGACAAGTGTCTGGAAATGAACAATGCCCACAAAACTCCACGGCCGGGAAAGAAAAATGGCAATATCACTAATATCTTTTGACAATATGAGGACATTATTTCAAGAACAAGAACATTAGTATCCTTCCTTCAAAGGCTTTCCTGAAGACTCATACATATGTAATTCACTTGATATTTTGAGAAACATCTAATATACTAAATTATCTTGATGGGAGAGCAAAAGTGCATTTTCTAGGATATGATTGAATCAGGAGTGACTAAAGCATTCCTGAGATAAATAAAATTCTGAGTAGTACACTCACAGATAAATCAATGCTTTGTAATTTTTTTCAGTGATCATTTAGTGGATGAACAATATAGTTGTGTCATCTGCAAGACCCCTGGGATATATACCACTTGTTTATTTTGTTCTAGCCTAACAGGTCTTGCTCATGACAAGACCTCCTGTATTGCCCAACAATAATTGCATTCACCAAACAATCTACCAAGTTTTTACCACAGTCTTTCCTTGTAATTAACCAAACTAGTGTTGGCACTCAAAGAATGACCAAAAAGTTGTATTTAGGACAGCCAATTCTTGTAAATTATTTTTATGATCAGGTCCTAGAGTTTAGTTTTTGAGAGGATCAAGATGTAGCCTTGACCTTGGTCTTCAAGCTCCTTATTTACCCACCCAAAAACAACTGTAAAATCTTAGTCTTGCTGGACAAGACTTAACCACTCTTTTACCAGGAAAACAGACCACAAAGAAAGCAGTACTGCAGAGCTGTCTTATCAGCCAATTTATGTAAAACTTCTAGGATAATTCTACTGCATAGTACCTCTGTTTCCATTTGGCTTTATCTGGTTCATACCTTACCTTTGTCTGACATCAGAAGGAAGGGATAAAAGGGGCAAGTCCACACAAATGCACAGAGACTGATGGAGAGTTTAGCAGCTATATTTTATATATTGATTTTTTGATAGCCCTACTGAGGGCTTCATTGTGCTGAGGACCAGGAAAACATACATATTCAACAAAGCATGGTATACCTTTTAGTTTCCCTTTTCAATGTGGCCTTTCTTCTTTAAGTTGCCACTATACTTCAGTGAGCAGCTAGACTTTATCCACAAGAGTATTTGGCATGGGAAAGAGACCTCTTCTACCTTCCCATCTCAACTCTCATATAACAGTGCTCTGAGCTCCCTGACAGCTCCTGCTTTCCATGGCATGTGTGGTTGTTTTCCAGCAACTGATTAAGTGATCCCTATGTACAGTTCAGAAAACTTAGCAATTATGTGTGATCAATAAACCTTTAGTCTTTTCAGCCATTAACCCCTTTCATGTTCTTCAAATACCACAACAGCATGGTGCTATTCTATTTAGAATTCTGTTTTAATATAAAAATGGCACTTCATCATTGTATATGTTAACCCTCCAAGGATAGTAAACCATGCTGGGTGCCAGAAGACATGGTCAATTCAGTCAGAGACAGTTTATCAATGAAGAAATCACCTAGAGTAACATAAAAATATTCAGCAATCTTCTGAGATTAAGACTTGGAGATAAACCCTTTCTTTAAAGGTACTTTCTGTCAAGTTACTTTCAGCCTGCCCTATACTTCAGTACTCCACTAGTAATATAGGGAAAATGTTTATCTACCTTAAGGGGACTTTTGGAGATTAAATGGATAAATCAATGTGAGAAGCCTGAAATTGTGGTAACAAGGACTGAATGTTAGGCAGGTGTCTGCTCAGTTTAATTTGACTTAGAGAGCCCAGATTGAAGGCTCACATGTTAAAAACCTGCCTTTTGACTTGCAAACTGAGAAAACCAACAATGATTTATCAGGGAATAAATATGGAACACCCTGAAATCACTTGTACACTTATTTTCCAGCACACTTATTTTTAATGATCTGGACATATATTGCATTTGTTGGCTTCCCCCTAGGACCCTGCACAGCCTAGATTAAATTATAACAAACCAATATGAATGCATCTGAAACAACTAATGCATTCCACTCAATCAATGCATATGCAAATAGTCTTCCCATCCTTAAGGAGAAAATTACTCTGAGGCAATGAAAGATTAGCATTCTGATACTTTTTATGTTACAGACTGTAATTTTCAGGCTGGAGGAAATGTTCCCAAAACATGACACACTGTACCTTTCAATCTTAGACCTCCACAGATTGTATAATACCAGACCAGTTGTAGGGATCTGATTCACAGGGAAGGCGGTCTGTCTTAGGGGAAGACACCAGGTTACTACATCAGGCAGTCAGCTCCTCCTCCACAACACAGATGTCTATGCTGTTTCTTCAGCAGTTCCTGTCTTACTTTTGTTGATAATGGTTTAAGGTAAACAGACACAAAATTCAAATTTCCTTCAAATGCTGAGTTGTAAACTGGGATGACTCAGGTGCTGTTTCCATATCTGTTCAATCATCAGCATGCTAAGAGTAGGCATCTAAGAATCTACCCTAAGATCAGTCAGCTTTTCTAAGGAGTCACAGTTCCTACAGAAAAGATAGGAATCAAGCCTTTGGGGAACATGTTTCATCAGAATATCTATCAGGTACAGTATTTCAGATATCCCTGTAGCTGCCAGCTTTAATCAAGAAAGAGGACGTTGCCAAACTAAAGAAAAATACTAGGGTATTTTTCATTTGTTATTGGCAATAGAGTGATCCATCAACCATGCCATTTGTTTATATCAGTAATATTTTTGACCAAGGTCCAGTATATTATTTTAAATGAAAAGTGATGGATTGATTCACCCTTCAGTGCCAGGTCAAGGCGTGGCCTGATGTTAAAGCTTGCAATTCATTTCTTTTGCCTACGTCAATCTTCCCTAGATCCTGCTAAGCATCTGATGTCAGTGATATGAGCCCTAATATATACATATAACAAGACAGAGCAATTTAGCTGAAACAACAAACAAAATAATGATTAAATTGTCTGTGTCCTCCCTTAAGACTTTTATTTCCTAAAGGTGTAGCATGCAACTACAGCTTCATATAACTTGCAGTAAAATTCCCAGAGGATCAACATATATAATTCAGTCAATTTACCCTCAGCATTTTGTGTTGCTTGTAGGCATACAGTGGTTTTTTTGTACCAATGTAGTGCTATTACCCTAACACCATGTGACAAGCCACCCACCACTACAAGCAAGCAGCCAAAGGCAAATGTAAACCTGAAGTACAACTCAGTTAGAGATGGTTTTTTGCAGCACCTGAACTACTAGAGACTGTTTCCAATTACAGTGCTTTCCTATTTCCTCCCCTGATGGCACTGAGTAGGGACTTGTTTAGAATTTTTTATAAGGTGGATTTTTAATGGAAAATTATGATCTGTCTGAACTAAAACCTTCATAGAAACTTTCAACTTTTAACCAAATTTAAACTAGTTCAAAGACCAAATGTCTGTTCCCTGTCTCATTTGACACAAAAAAAAAAAAGGGATTTCCAAAAGTATTGCTTTGAGCATATTCAAAATAAGAGTATAGGAAATCCTACCATCTGTGGCTGAGATGCTCTTTCATCTTTTCTCTCCCCTCTGCCTTGTGACAAGGCACATCATTTTAAATGGTGATACCACTGGATTATGATGACCCAGAAACATCATCCTGCATGTGCACCTTCTTTTGCAGTGGCATCCTCCTAACAACATATAGCAGCTTACTAGGTCCATGCATGCCTTCCCTGAAGTACCAAATCAGACATCTCTATTCTGGGCCTTCCGCATTCTTTTCTTCTGAATCTGTGACACTGAAAATGCTAAGAGCACTTGCCAGAAATCAGATGAGGTTCTTGTACTTTTATCAGAGCAATCTAGAAGCATTACTTAGATTGCTGCCTAATGCCCTGAAATGCATTCATAGCGAAAGATTTTTCAAATGACAGAATTCAGTTCTCCAGCAGAAGATCTGAGCACTTTTAGATACTGTTTGATATGTAGAAAGCACAGTGATTACTATCCTTGCCTTCAGAAACATTTTTCTAATGTCCAAAGTGAATAGCACAGTAACAGGTCATAGTGACACCTTCTTGTCTCCATATTGGATACAAGGAACAGATTATTCCCTTCCTTTCACTAATCTGCAAGTTACTAACACACTCCAACACAGCTTTATATTCTTCACACATACAAACACACACACTTGTCATATATTCACAGCACCTGATCATTCTTGTTTGCCTATGGACTCTATCTTTCTTAATATGTTATGCTGAAAAGAGCACATTTCTGGGAAGAACCAAAGATTACTTACTTCTTGGGCTTCAAAGGCTTTATCCCTCTTTACAGTTTTCTGTACAGTCCTTCTACAGCATGTCATTGCTGACCTATTTACAACATGGAATTCTTTTTTCAAGTTAAGATCTCTCACCACACAAGGAGAGACTGAAATTTGCCCAAACCAGAATTATTTAAGATTTTATTAGTTACAACTGCCAGTGGTGTCAAATAGAAATTAATGAATATGCAGTAAAGGAGCAGATGAGATTCACAGTTGATGAATGCATCTCAGTAATGTGTCTACACATTGTGTGTGTAATCTCACATACATCTCTGTTTTAAACTAACTATAATCAAATAGAAAGGGAAGTTGAACATGCTTGCAATGATGATTGGTGAAAAACAATGCTTTATAAAGAGGTCAAAGTGCTAATATGAGCCTGTACAAAGAAGTGAACTGAAAGCAACAGAATATTTATAGTAACCTTCTAAAAGTCACTGATCCCATTCTATCTTCTCAAACTTTGAATTTTCCACTAACTATTTTATTATATAAAGAAAGATAAAGAAAATGGAAAACATTCAAAATACAGTAGATTCAAGCTACTTCTTGGGGATATACTTTCATGCGAGAGCAGACTAAGAATTTAGCATTTTTAAGAGATAATTGGTCAACTACTTAAGGATAAACTATATGGGAAGGGCAAATCAACTGGTTTTATCTGCATAAAGGAGGTAAAGAATAGCAAATTCCATATAGTTTCACCTATAAGCAACTATCAAAAGATGAGAAAAAAGGCAACATTTTTTTCATAATTTTTTTTAGTCTTGCATCTTCCTTCGAAATACTGCAACATAGGTAGGTATCAAAAGAGAGGATGTTCTGGTTTGGTCTTGTACAAGAATATTGGTTTCATTACACTCTCTTTAAATAAAGGACAGAGAGATCTCTCAGCAAAATGCCTCCTTACCAATGAACTGAGTGGTTATGGCACTGACATTTCATTGCACATTGCACAGGGTACACAGGTAAATGGCTGTGGTCTTAATCCCTTCTCCTGTTGACTTTCTGATAAAGCCTTCTTGCAGAAGACAAACCGATGGAGGCTCTATGAGAGGCCTGACTTAAGCAGGATTGACTGAGCACAATCTGATGCACTCAACTGCCCAGCATGCAGTCAAGCACTACCGGCCAGAGTAAGAGAGCAAGGTTTGATGATGCTATGGCTCACTTATGGAACACCAAGATCAAATAGACATGCTTAATAAGATCGCTGTTATCAAGAAAGATGGAAGAAATGGCCATAACCTAAGCAGAAACCATCAGAGAAAAGCATTGATTAATGTTAGAACTATATCCTACTGAAATGACACAGCTGCAGACCTTGTAAAAACTGCTCATATTCTTGAACAAGAAATTGCTTTTACCTAAATGCCAGATGTAGAAGGAGCACAAGTCATTGCTTATTAATTGTTCTGCTTTACCACTGAAAGAGTGCAGTTTATTGTGAAGTTAAGAATTCTACCTCAGGGCTTTAAATGAGGAGATTTAAAGACTACAATGTAGTTCCAAGGTGGGTTTTTTCTTCCCCTTCTTATTTGGCAGTCTGATTAAAAGCAATTAAGGTCTGACAAATTTTCTTCTTAGATGTAATTTGAACTACTTACCTAGCCTCTCACATGGGAGCAGACTTGGAATCTAAAAAGAAGCACCTGCTTTTATCAATTTAGAACAACACTTTGTCAGCTTAGCAATATGCAAAGTTTCTCAAGCCCTTGAATTCTGACTGTTATGCTTAACAGTATCTTATTTATTCCATGTTCACAAATTTGTGGCATCAAACTATCTCATTTTGCTCATTTGCTGATATCCCAAGCAAATAAGCCATTAAGATTTGACCTCAAGCTGACAATGTACTAAAATGAATGCAGGTAAGAATAATGTCAGACCTGTAACTGCAATAGTGTTCCCTAGACATTCTGCCACAAATCAATTCCAGTGGTCCCTCAGGTTCTGCTGCCTCAGGAGATTTCCATAGCAGCAACTTACAAAATGGCTTGGTTGTCCTCACCTCACCCACCAAACTCCTTTACAGCAGGCAGTACGGTGCACTCTTCAGCTTATGAGACACTGAGCACCATGCTAATGCCTAAGCACAGCACAGCTCTTCTCATTCATAACCTTCTGGTGCATTTTGACTCTGGGGAGGCCTGCAGGCTATGTCGGCTTTATGGATTGTCCTAGCTTTGAATCCACTGGAGATACAGGATAAGAAGGATCCACATGAGTAGAATTAAAGTCTGTCACATAAGAGAAGTTCAATCTAGATGGATCCACAAAGTTTTCTCTTTATGGTCCCTTTTCCCCTTCCACAGCAATCCCAAACTTTCCCTTTATTAGAAGAAACTCAGAAAAACATCTCACAAGGAAAGCTGCAGAGATCAAGGGCATTTCTAACATCCTATACCCTGCCACATCAGGGAACATATTTGATAAAAACACATAGACATTTGGGAAGTAAACCACATCCCACTGCAAAAAAAAATGACAATAATACTTGGATAACTAAGCAGTAGCATCACGTTTGAAAGTCACTAAATAATCCCTCTATTGTACTCAGTACTGGTAGACCATCATCAAGAGAAATAGAAAGAAGGAACAGAAACACCTGGATAGTCCAACAGAGAGTGCCAGAACAATCAGAGTTCTGGAAGACAAGTTTTCAGAGAAAAGAGTGAAAGATCCAAGACTTAATATCAGAATGAAAATACTGAGATATTCCAACCTCAACCACTCTATGATTCTGGGAAAACAAGGACAGGAGTTTCCAAGCATATATGAAATGGCTATAAAGGGGCAGGATCATAATTTATTCTCCAAGCCTGCTGTAGAGAGAACAAGAAGAAATGATCTTAAATTGCACTAGGAAGACTTAAATTGATATTAGTAAAGCTTTTTAATGGTAGGAATAGTGAGGTAATTGAATGGAAGAGTAACAGGCCTGTAGAGTCTCATCACTAAGATGAGATCATATTTTAGATCAGGCTGGATAAACCTGGAATGATTTAAATGTAATTGAGATTAAGTTGGAGTAAGTAAATGGACTGGATGCTTTCTAAGGTCTCTTTGAGCCTATGATCTATGGTACTATAATCATAAACTTTAATTTCCATTTCTGGAATCACTACCTATATTAATTTATCAAGATCCATCTTGAAATAATTTAGGTTCCTTGTCCTTCCTGCCCTATTTGAAAGGTCATGCCAGAATTCAGATATCATTCCTTTGGTGACAGAAACCTCGTTCTAATTTACACTCTAAATTCATTCAGAAGCAATTAATATCCATTTGATCTTAAGGCAGGTTCAATTTCAATAATTCTTCTTTCTCCTTTGTACTAATTCTCGAATGTCTTTTACAAATAGTAATAGATGCTCTTTCTCAGTCTTCATTAAACTATGCTGTCTATCCCAGGCACCAGGAGTAGTCAAACTATGGTAATACAGAGTCCCTTTCAAGCCAATTTATTTTGCTCCAACTCCAGTGCCATAAAAAGCTGCAAATCCTGTTCTTCTCATTCATTCCAAGATAGCTCAGGTATCTCTGCTTTTCACTGTGGTTTGTGGTGAAAGTATATCTTCTGCCAGGGAACCTCTGACACAGAAACAAAAAAAAAAGTCTGTTTTATTGTTCTGTGTTTCGAATAGGTTTTTAAAACCAGATTGCTATTTCTGTTCCTCCTGTGATGCAAAGAGGATGTCAAGTTTTTCAAAGAGTGTGTACACTTCACTTAACAAGAAAGCTCAGGGATCCTTTTTGAGGAATATCTCCTGACCACAAAGCTCCTAAGAAAAAGGCAACACATTAGAGGCAATGTATCCCCATTAACAGGGATTGTACCATTACCTCTAAGGACAATTACTGATAGATGAGATGAACCAGTCTGATACAGCTGATCTCTTCCATGCCAGGACTAGAATGTATTCCAGGTTTGTTCTCCCTTGAGAAATGGAAGTGCAAAGAGGATTATAAACTATATTTGTTCTCCTGACACAATAATGCATCAAATGTATCTAATTTTGTCTCTAAACTAAGCACACTCCAATAAATTCAATGGAATTTCTCTCATTAAGCTTGCAGTACATTTGAATCTATACAGTGAAAAAAACCACACCATAAACTCTTCTTCCCTCTCATTCACCTCACTTCATTTAAAAGGTTAAAGCAAATTAATTTATCTCTTATATATTTTTTATAATCTATTTTGTCTCCAGTCTAGATATGATCTAAAATAACCTGGTCACACAAGACTTTGTGTACATGACAAAAACTAAATTGTGGAAGATTAAATTTTATCTTTCCTGTATTCAAAGTGAAATATTTTATGTCGTATTTCACTATGTATTTCTACTGAGAAGATAAGAAAGGAATGATTCACAAGCACACCAATGCCTTGTAGGACAGGGTGTCCAGATCTAGCCTAGCAGGGCTAAGCCAGAATTTATGTTCAAACACACAAGCAAAGTTTCTAGTGCCTAAGGAGCACACACTATGCAGCTGAAAGCAGGATTTGCCCTTTATAGGGAATGAATCTTGTACTTTTATTTGTGTAAACATTCTCTGAAAGCAAACAGTGTGCCAATTACAAAAATACAGCCTGAGAAGAGAATCAGAGTCCAAGGCTTGTACTGAACAACCTGAAAAGGACAAAAATACAAAAATACAGCCTGAAGAGAGAATTGGGTTCCAAGGCTTGTACTGAACAACCTGGAAAGGACTCCTCCATTGGCTTGTGAGAATTAATGCTTAAATGCTCCAATTATAGAATCTTGTCTCATGCAACCATGGTTGCCAATGGTTACTTCCTACATATGTCTCTGTTAGATTGCCAGCATTCCCATTTGTTTTGAATTAGAACAAATACCCAGAAACACAAGAACAACAGGCTGCTAAACTCAGCCAGATTGCAATGAGCCATGAATGTCTTGGCATTAGGAATGAGAATCTCTAACACTGATTCTTAGCAATGGGAATGATGCCACTGCTGGCACTTGTAAGTTAAAGCATCTTAACAAAATTGACTTAAACTGCTGCAGATGAAATTTAAGTTAGTGCCTGAGAAATTTCAGGAATCATTGGTAAAATTATCTTTTGATTTCTTTCAGAGTTTATTTATTAGCAGCTGCTTAGAAATCAAGACTGCAAAAATAGTAAAAGATAAATCCACTTTTCAAAATAATTGCAAAGCACAGTTTATTGCAAGGTGCCTTGTGATCCACATGGCAGCATATGTACACATGCAAAATAATGGAATCCCTTCAGAACTGCAACAGTCAGAGGAAGATGCACATCCATCCCTTTTGGTACCATCCAAATGCAGTTTTGATGACCTCTGTACCTGCATTCATTCCAGTTAAGATATTTATCCAGAATTTCTAAACTCACATTAGTTTTATTCCTATAAATTTTAAAGAGGGATGGACCACTTTAAAATTCCCCCCCCAGCCTGTGGGGGGGACAAATTAAGATTGTCCTGCAGCCTGTGGCTAGAGTACCCACAGGCTGGGGGTCAATGTCTTCGCAATATTGAGAAAAACTCAATCAAAGCATCACCACAGTCAGCTACATGAACATCTAAAATAATATGTTCCCACAACAAAGTGAAATCAAAGGAACAACAGCTGTATAGTGCTACCATAAAAAAAGCTTAGCTAGTCTACCTGGTTACTAGATTATAAACATGGTGGATGAGTTGCTAACATCAAAGGTTGAGGCTGGGATGGTAATGGAGCTACCAAGAGGCCCCAGAAGAACCTGCACGTGCATTTTTAGCACAAAACTGCAAAGTATAGAGGAATCTCTTGAAGAAGTCTTGGATGTGAAAAGGGAAAATAATCATGAGAGTTCAGTTTTATGAACAAGCAATGCTGCAGGTTGCATTGGAGCCCAACAACTGACAAGAATTACCAGGGATTGTCCATTTTTTTAACTGCCCTTTATTTTTTTCAGATTTCTTTCCTTTCCTAGCAATATCATTTCACCTTCTTGGAAATTAAAACTGCAAGCATTTGAACAAATATATTAAAGTGGTCTACTGTTACATAAGTGTGTTTACATTCTCAGCTGCAGCTTGACTTTGTAAATTTGTAAAACATACTGCATAGCCTTATTACCAAGACTGCAAATATATTTGAGAACCTTTTTCCTCCTTTTTTCTCACCAGATTGAAGCAACTCAGTAATACAAGGAAGCCAAGAAATTCAGTCTTCTGCAGTGAAAGCAGTAGTTAACACTGTTGAGGAATGGCCTGCACATGGCCAACCCTTCAATCTGGCAGGTGGACTGCAGAAAGTAGGAACATTGAAGAAAATATTTTATTAGGGAAGCTGCATATCCTCCTTATTAGATCATCACCTTGGGAAAATGAAGGCACTGCATATAACTGTTCTGAAGAGTTTTTATAGGGCAGTCACAGAGAAGCTAGTTAAACCAAAAAATAAACTTAAACCAAAAAGAAAGGGTCCAGAAGTCCACTAACATCCACACATAAATATTAGTGCCCAACATCCAGAGCCTTAATTGAAAGACAGAGTCATGGAGAGTCTCGCTGCTGGCCTACAATTGATGGATGGTCTTTCAGGAGAGGAGGAGACCAGATGGCAGGGAGCAGAAGAGAGAGTAGGGAGGGGAGAGGAGGGAAAAGGAGGAAGAAAGCAAGCTTCTATTTCTTTATTGATTTTTTTAATATTCTGTGTTTTCTTGCCTCTGTATTAAACTGAAATGCATATTTTCCCTTCATCCTCTTCTTGGTGCTTAAAATCGTATATTCTATTATTAGGTTTTTCACATTGAAGAAAAAAAGACATTCCATTTAAACTTACAAACCATGCTGCCTACTGAACCAATAAAGAAGAAATCCATATTTCTTATAACTTGGCAATGTCTATGACATTTGACTCAATTTTTATCATAGTTCACAGGAGGACACACATTAAAGTTCTGAACAACAGCAGGGATTATGTACCTGACTCTCTGAAATTAAATTTCTCAAAGTATAAACATTAAAGGAGGGAACAAGAGATTTTCAGTTCAGCCTCTTAATATGTTCCCTGGGAAGACAAACACAGTTCACTTCGTTGTTGTTGTTTATTTTCTTGCAGAGAGAAAATTATATATGGGAAAATACAGCAGCAATTTGATAATCTCTATTTACTCTTGGGAAATAAAATTCTTATGTTTCTGAGACACACTTCAAAGGAACTAGAGCTACATTAAAATTTCCTTTCTAATAAATAATTTTTTACCCTTTAAATAGGACTCTCCATATTTTTATGTGGAGGTGCATTTCTTAAATTAACTTGTAAATAGCTAGTGCATTTAAGCATGAAAACTTGCACTTATATCTCTCAGCATTTATAAAAACTATTGAAGATGGAGGTAGAATTCATAACCTACCAGTTTCAGCTTGCTACTGCTACTACCTTTACCACCTTTCCCATTTCATTTGAAACAACTGTGCAGTTGTTTATTTCAGATGTTTCTGACTTACAGGTTACCTCTTTCAGAAACACAGTATATGCTGAGCAAGCAAACACCAAATCAGCTGGTGGCAATAAACTATCCAATGGTGTCACCTTTCAAATCTGGGGATCGAAAGCTCTCTCATTCTGAGGCTTCAGGGCTAACTTGCCCTAGGAGCCACGCTGGAGAAAAATCACAGGAAGGAGAGGCAGAGTGGGTATACACTGCAAACACACATCCCTGATTCAACAGATTCACCAGGTGTAAATTATGGACTTGTCTTAGTGAAGTATTCCCGATAACATATCTGAATTCGCTCCCTCCTGGTAAGCTAAATAGAAATAAGGATTAATATACAATCTCTGCTTTTGAAGGAGCATTTCTGATATCTTTAAATAAACTGCATTAAGAAATGCCAGCAATTACAGGGCACCTAATAAGTGCACGTAAAAGCTAAAAGGAAATAAATATCTGCAAGACAACTGGAACATCATCTTCAGTGAAAGAGCGATGCTGCCCCTTCCCTGTCGTTCCAGCTGTGAGCTAAATTGCCCAGGATTTCACAATCTCAGTCAATTTCATTCACAGCCAGCAACACCAGCAAATTGCTTTCCAACGGAGACAGAACCCTACTCTCTCACTGACAACCTGAATGTTAAAGAGTAAAGAGGCAGGAAACAGGGCTGCAAACCTCCAGAAGAAATACAGACAAGCAACAGGGAGACAGAGTAAAACACACAGAGAAATTGGAAGCAACAATAGTTTCTGCTCCCTAACTGATACCCACATAAAATTCATATTTACTGGACTATCAACATTTTTCTGTTTTATCCCATGGAGGAAAACAGAAGTATGTTTATTCGTCCTGGTTTTTCCATGGAGGGTTCCCAGTCTTCCTTCTGTTTTTTATTCCTGGAATGACACATAATTGTAAGGTTTATTAAGAAGTAAGGAAATAATTTTGTGCAGAGGCACACCTACGAAAAGATTCATTTTAAAGAGCAACAGTTGGTTTAAGTAAATATTAACCATTACCAGCCAGCTGATGAAAGGCTTCACCTTCCCATCAACAGCCAGTCTGCTTCCTGCCATTTTATTAATGAAATACTCATTCCTGAACAATCATCCCTCTAAATAAATAATTCTCAGTCAAATGCCCATTGCAAAAGCAGCATATGAATGGCAGAATGGTAAAGAAAAATGCAGAAAAAAGTCCAGAAAAATCTCACAAGACTAACCAGACACCATGCTAAGATCCCCTTTAGCATATTCTGTTTAGAAATGACTTGGTTAAATTACAAGTTCTTTGGAGTTGAACCCTCATTTCAGGTGTTTTTCTGAAGCAGCGTGTAAGCCATATGTTTGTGGTGTGCAAGTAAAAGCAAGTTGCTTCCACAAAGCAGCAACCAGTCTTTGCAGCTTTCTCTGCTTCTGCCATCTCACAACACGGGGTCCATCCAGCTCAACCATGCATGTCCTACCAGGCTTTTAAAATTATTTACAAAAGCTTTTAACATTTGCCAAATTCACTGAGCTGACTGGAACCACATAGAGCCATGCTCAATGGACATTCTATGTATAATTTATAGACATAAATGATTTGGTTTCCAGAGGAATGGCACATCTAACAAATGCTGCCCTGCAGAGCCTTGTGCTGATGCAGTGTTACAAACCCCTGGCCTCTTGCTGTGGTTCCATTCCTCCTCCTGCTGCCAAGCACGCTGGCAGTCCCACAGTGGCCCTGCACATATCCCCTAAAGCCCAGCTCAGCCCTGCCACAGACAAAATGATACTAACTTCTGATATCCCTCTTTTGAGACTTCTGAAAGCTCTCTTTTGCCTTAGGGGCATTACTGCTCAGGTTTTTAGCAACAAGCTCAGGAAGCTACTGCATACTCATATTGCTTCCCTAGTCATCACAGCTCAGGGAAGCTAACTGGTTCTTCCTTGGCTGAGCCACGGGGAAGTTTGAAGAGCCTTGACATTACTTCTGAATATGGTTCAGGACATGACTAGGAAGCAAACAACTTTTCAAACATATAACATGAAAAATATTTCCTTTATCTTTCTTTGCAGGGGCAAGTAATGGGAAGAACTTCACAATTCTCATTTCCCTTATGAAGGGTGTAAGAGAATTCAGCAAAAGAAGACAAGATGTAATGAAGGTGCTGTGGAAGCCATTTCTTTCTAGTACAGATGAGTGCTAGGCATTACGAAGGGATTAAGGGCACCCTTAGCAAATTTGCAGATGACACCAACCTGAGTGGGGCAGTTGCCACAGCTGAAGGATGGGATGCTCTGCAAAGAGGCCTGGGCAACTAAAGTGGGGCCATGGGAATCTTATGAGGTTTAACAAGACTAAGCGCAAGGTGCTGCACCTGGGTTGGGGTATTGATCCAGGCTGGGGATGAACAGATTGACAGCAGCTCTGCCAAGAAGGTCTTGGGGGTCTTGGTGGATGAGAGTCTGGACATGAGCCAGCAACATGCACTTGCAGCCCAGAAAGCCAACTGTGTCCTGGGCTGCATCAAAAGCAGTGTGGCAAGCAGACTGAGGGAGGTGATTCTGCCTATTCTAGTCTTGTGAGATCCCACATGGAGTACTACAGCCAGCTCTGGGACTCTCAGCATAAAAAGGATGTGGACCTGTTGCAGTAAGTCCAGAGGAGGGCCACCAAAATTATTAGAGGAATAGAGCATCTCTCCTAAGAGGAAAGGCTGAGAGAATTGCAGCCTCCCAGTACCTGAAGGGAGCTTACAAGTAAGATGGAGAGAGACTGTTTACAAGGGCATGTAGTGACAGAACAAGGGGTAATGGCTTCAAACTGAAAGAAAGCAGGGTCAGATTAGATCTTAGGAAGAAATTCTTTACTATGAGGGTGGTGATGCACTGGAACAGGTTGCTTAGAGAAGTTGTGGATGCCTTACCCTGGCAGGTTGGATGGAGCCCTGAGCAACTTGGTGAGAGGTGGCAGAGGGGTTAGAATTATATGACCTTTAAGGTCCCTCCCAACCCAAACTATTTTATAATTACTTTTGGGGATTCGGTAGTTTTTGAACCCTGAAAATATTCTGTGTTTCATTAGAAATACATCGGTTTTCATCAAAAGTGAAATCCACACATCAGTGTGATATGCTCTTATTGTGCTATTAAGAATTATTATAACTGCTCTAATAACCTAAAGCAATGTAAAATACCACACTAAATCAATTAGAAAATGTTATGTTATGTAGACTATATATATGAACTGTTTGAAATTATTAATTTATCAATGATGCTGACAACATACATTGTAGCTTTATAGAAAGAAGGGTTAACACTTAGAAAAGCTGGTGAATATTAATGATGCCTACCATTTGAAAAATTGCTGACATGAAAATATGAAGAGTTCACAAGTTTGCTAGTCTTCAGACCTATTTGCTGCCAAAATCATTCCCTCACACAATTTTATTGTATTCACATAGGTAACATACCATTCATCAGACATTACTTCAACAGTGTCATCCCAAAGTCTAGACAACATTTTGTGTCCCTCCGTCACTGCAGTAGATAACAAACCTGGCAGCCTGCTGACTAATAGCCATTCATCAGATTGAACAGAGCAGTCACCCTAGGTAGAATTAATGCTTGGAATCCAAACACTGATAACAGCTAAGCAAAAATCTTGAATCTAAAAGCTCTGTGACTTTTCCCTCTGGCAAAATTTACATCACCTATTCTAAAGCCAGAATTTGCTTGCTACTATGACACTCACAAGAAATGCAATTAGAAATGAGTAAGTGACATCCAGGAGTTCCCACTTCAAGCTCTTTTTGAGTGCTCAGGCAAAGTCACAGCAAGAGAACCAGAGCTGTACTGGCGACGCTATTTGCTAATATCCAGAAAAACAAAATGATTGAAAAGTGAGTTCTTGTGATCTACATCCACAGTACTTGACAGGCATCATGGCTTGTGACTGCACTGCTGCCATATCCTAACTCTTACTTCCATTCACAGTTCACAGAACTGAGATTTGTAGCTAACTTGCCAATAGCGTGACTTAGGCTGTCCCAGGCAGGTGCCGTCCTGTCCATGCAAAATCACAAAACTTGGAAAAATAGAATCAGTTCTAATGTTTTTAGCCATTGTTCTGGAAGGCACAGTGTGGGGTGTTCAGGAAAGGAGAAAATTTTTACTTGGATGGGTAACAAATGCAGGAGAAAAATGCATTTGTTACCCAATCACCCAAATTTTAAAAAAATTAAACAAATAAGGACTTCAAAAACTGATCAAATTCTAGCCTCATAATTTGTGACCTCACTCTTGCTCCCATTTCCTCACACTCCCTCTTAATTTTTAAGAGCTTAAATAAAATATTGCTTAAATGTCACTTCTTATACTGATTTGAAACCCATTTTCTTCACAGCAGAGACTAGTAAAAGCATTTCACAGCTGCAGTTGAGGCTTGATGTAGGAAAAGGAAGATATGCAAGGGACAAAAAATAGAAATAATCCTTAAACAGTTTTATAAAAGGTGATTCCCACTGGTAAGTAAAAATGGCTCTAATTTAGACTAGTTTCAGACTGCAACTCAGTAAAATAAAACAATATTCAAAGGAGTAGTCAGATGTCCTAGTTTATGGGATAAACATATCACAAAATGTGCCTTAGAATATTTTCATTATTTAATGTATAAAATGGCCAGATAACTTTACAGTTAGAGCCCAAGTACTGAAATCAAAGGCCAAACTCTTACTGATGTTAAGTCTTTTTGATCAGGACTATTTTACTGGAACGCAATCGACGACTTTTGTTCCAGAGCTCATTATTTCTTATTCTTTTCTCTAATATCACAAGCATTCTTTAGGCACAGGGGAGAGCCAGCTCTCAGCTTTTAATGTTAATTATGGTAATCTCTGTAGACATCATCACCTCTTCTCTTAATTTA
Organism: Acanthisitta chloris; assembly: GCF_000695815.1. NCBI lineage: Eukaryota > Metazoa > Chordata > Aves > Passeriformes > Acanthisittidae > Acanthisitta > Acanthisitta chloris. The sequence goes on from NW_008678817.1 coordinate 77,905, forward strand.
TAATGTAGGCATAAAATACCAGTGCAGCTTTCTATTACGGTAGCATAGGTCACTGCACTCTAGGGGGTTTTTGTGACAGCTTACTCTTTAAAGCCTTTTTTATAATTCAGTAATAAAAAATTACTTCACATTTACATTTAAAACAGAAGGGTATTTCATTTTGTGAATGAATTAAAACTAGTAAGTAAAAAGATAAATTAAAGAGTAAAAATAAATAAAAGCACTCTGTCTTCTTGGGTGTTTTTCAGTTGCATAATTCAAAGGTAATTCTGATTTCATACTGAATTAAATACACTCAACCAGCCTCTTGTTTTCCACCCCAATTAAAGATGCATATCAATCAAGTAAATGCTCATTTTCTTCACAGGAAACTCTGTGTTCCATCAGTAGAATACTGCTCTAGTGCCTCCAAATGGTAAACAAGAAGCATCTGCATTTTGCCCTGGATCATACTTCATTCACTCACCTATGTTAACATTTAGTACAAATCAGGAGCACATATTTTATGTGACTCTCCTGATCATTCCCATTTAACACTTAACTTAGGTTATAACCTACATTACTATGACAGTATCGAAGGAAATCATTTTACCAACAAACCACAAAACATTTTTAAGGACTATATCATAAATTAAGTTTCATTTGCAACCATCAAGAAACACACCCAGTATTTCCAAGCATAAGAGTTAATTTTGTTTTATCTTTAGCTTTATTTTGTCTCAGGGAAAAAAATTAGGCCCATAAACACTGATGATAGCAACACATTTGTCAACTTCACAATTTCTTGGATTATATCCAGTTACAGGAACATCCCAATTGCTCCATAAAGATGCAATATTACTGTTTGATGGTCTTAACATTTTAATGCAAAAAGGCTACTATAAAAACTATACTTCAAAAAATTGTTGCCCAAACCCATGGGTACTCTCATGTAGTGACTCCTCTGTTATTGATTGTGTATTTTTCTCTAAAACGCTTAGCAGCCATACAATACTCCAGTTACAGATTAGCTATCATTGCTGTCTGAGGAATTCTCTTGCAGAATCCAGTTTAGCTGCATTTTACATGCAAAGCATGTAAAAATTATTTTTCTTCGTCAGATTTGAGAAATGTGACTCACAAAAAGCATACACCTAAAATTAGTCTGAAAATAGAAAGCTGTGACTAGATGGCTTTTCCTATTGGTGCTTCTCATTCCCATAGCACCTAATTCTGTCATCAAGCATCATTGTCTCCAACACATTATTTAAGGATTTTGTAATTTCAGTGTCACTCCCTCTCTTGCTCTTATGCAATGCCTTTCTTTTGGGAATTGCAGAGGTTTTTATATAAATAATAAGGTATATAACATCTCAGAATTAGGAACTTCCACCTTTCACAGATGGAACTGAAATGGAGACAACATGCCCCAGATTTACAAATTTTCTGAAGTCATCTTTTCCCAGAAAAGATTACAATAACTCTAATTTACTTCAGAAAATTACTGTGTCCTAAATGAACTCTCCTGAAATTTGAAATCATCTTTTTGCAGCAATATCTAACACAAGATAGAAACTAACTGGATTTTTTTTTCCCTGAATCAGATTTTGGTTACATGTGTCATTACATGTCCAAAACAAGTGAACACTGAAGCCATGGAGGTATCGGTCATGACTCTCTAGCTGTGGGAAAGCTCCATTTTGCACTTACAAAAAATTAATTCAGATCCTGCTATGCTTAAAACCCACATCATATACTCTCCTACCTGAATGACCAACACACTGTGAGTCCTGTAAATACAAGTTGAAAAATAAATTCACTGACTTATGAGTGATCCATCTATATAGAATAAGAAAAATATGATTCCTCAGGGAATTGTCAACAGCCTGAGCATGATTCAGAATTACCTTTGGCCCCAGCCAGAAGCAGGATCTTCTCATCCTGCTGCAGCCTATTTAAAGCAGAAGCTCATGTTTTATGAAGAAGCAAAGTGGCAGTGAAGCTCAGAGCAATTGTTTCTAATTGTTGTGATTAGACAGAGGACAAGTAAAATCAGTCCCAGGGCTCACATGGGAGGCCACTTTGACAGAGAAAAACTTTCCTCTCCTAATTCACACATGACAATCCTATTAAATGGAGCATTGCAGAGAAGGGGCTCACATCAAAAGTTTTCATTGATAAATCACTTCTTTCCAGCTGCCACCACTCTGTCACCTACAACTGGTGACAGGACTCAGAATTTGTGGTCATAAAGCTCCCCACAGTACTGTAAATCTTAGCCAGAAACCTACGACCCGATCATACACTGAGCTTTTAACCATACAGGCAGAGGGACTGCCTTTCTGCTTCACTTTGGTCTTGTTGCTGCTTTTGGGAAGGGGCGTTATGTAGGGATTTTTTTGGAATATTTTTTATGACATTCATCTTCATATTATTCCTCTGAATCAGTAAATCTATTACAAAGTAAAGGCATTTTCATCAGCTCAATTTGGCTGCTTTGCCAAAAAAAGAATAAATCTAAATTAGCCAGTATTTTTTATCTGCTTTATTATAACCAGCAGAATAGTGAACCTGTCCCCAACCATTAATCATTAAAACATACCCAAAACATTTAAAGCTGCATATCTTCAAAGCACTAAAAGTAATTACACAACAGGACTGTTACAGGGTATGCTTACTTAATGTGGCTGAAATAAATGAGATAAAAATTACTAAAATGCACATATAAGGTTGCCTTGCAATGAATGCATGTGTGTATAAGAGGGGAATGGAGGAGGAGATCCTCATCTGGAAAAGACTACACAGCTCAGAACACTTTCTTCAAATATTCTTTAGCAGAATCTGCACCTTTTTACCTAATCTTTGAAATACATAGTCATGCAGATAAGGCAGTATTAAATGGATCAGTGCTGTCTCTGGAAAGGAAGATAAGTTAGCCTTCGGTACTTAGATATTCACTTTCTGACAGCTGTTCTTCTTTCTCAAAAATTTCCTCTGCCAAGCAAAGATTATTTGGGATTGACAAGTCTGTGCTATGGAATAAACAAGATATTTTATCTGATAGGATAGTGGAAACAGATGCTTAAGATCCAGATAACACTATAGCCTGTCAGGCATATTATATAACTTGTGGGGGTCTCAGGGAAAAGGTACTGAGCCACACAAAAACCTACATATGCCTGACAGTTTTTATGAATCCATGTTATTCGAAAAGATACCAAGAGAAAGAAATCTCTCACATTGCAAGTGTAATGAGAAAAAGACAATTCTGCTTCCTACCCTGCAAGAAGGTAGAAACAAAGAGTAGGAAGAGGAGACAAGATGGTGAGGTTGGTGTAGCTGAAATGGTGGTCTGGCAAAATTCATACAAAGCAATACTAAGACCTAATGAAAGTATGAGGTGGTTTGATTTCTTGAAAGAAATACATATCACTCTGGGATAAATAAGTGCTCTGTAACCAACACCTGCTGCCTGTGGCATATCAGGGCTGCCAGCATTCACATAAGCATTAGCAATCCACAAACCTGTTGCCACATCCACTACTGGAGATGAGGAAAATGGTCCCAAATTCCTCAATGCCACTTTGTTAACCACCAGTGCTAAGGCTACTGCTTTAAATACAGCCTGTGCTTCATCTGCAGCCCTAAAGGATGGGTGTCCTCTCTGAGCTTTACTGTCTCCTCATTCAAGCCAGGACACTTCACTAGTGAGACAGTGGGCTCAAGCGAATACCAGGGAAGTACAAACATTTTAAGACTTGTCTAAGTTTTAGTATTTTGTTATATACATGCCCAGAAGTAGAAGTCATCTGCAACAGCCATCACTAATTGCAGCTCCCGCCACACATGAGCAATAATATGTCACTCTTAAGTTCTGCTGCTGGAATATATTCTTTTTGTTTCTCAGGAGATGCTTTTCAGTTAAATAATCCCAAACCGAACACATAATTTACATGCAAAGTTACATGTGTACACAGAAAAGCATTTGAAAATTACTATCCCTAAATTACATTTTTAGATATGATGCAACATAACACACCTGTACAGGGTGCGGGTATCCTTGAACTCAGACTGTCTCTTCCTTATTGACAAAAATGACATTTAATTGAGAAAAAGAGGTGCTGAATCTTTGTTAAACTTGACTGTAACATACATACAAACATTCACCACTCCAAATGCAGTTTTCTGATATGATGTCAGTACAGATTTTCTGTTCGAATACTTGACACCAGCCAATCCCTACACTTTTCTTTTACCTGGAGTAATGGATAGCTTGATGTCCTGCAATATTAAAATAGAAGTCAGTTGTATGTTTCATCTCATCAGTATGTCCGGAGACTTCAATCCAGTGTGCTATTGGGAGGCAGTAAACTCCATCTACTATGTTGCTCTGATTGTAAACACAACTTCGATCATGATGAGGCCCATTACCTAGAACAGAAGAAAGGACAATTGCAGGCTAGTCTTCCAAAAGATTTGCTGGGAGATTTCAACTGATTGTTTAAGGCCAGGAGCGGTGTTTGCTGCCAGTTCAAACTGCATTTCTCATAACACATTATTTGCACCTGAAATAGTGGTAACAGAAGCACAAAGCAAATGTTCAGCATTAAAATAAATTTTTGAAAATTACTTAGAAAAATTACATTAAAGTAATATATAAGTAAAAATAAATATATAAGTAAAAATTACATTAAAGTTGCATAAGAGTCCTAAATCCCTTAAAATTTCAGGAATAATTAATTTTATTTAAGTTCCTCGTTTGGTGTCTGATAATATGTGACCTCAGCATTTAATGTTCTTGCTGTATGACCTCCCTCTGGGAGGTCCAGCTTGCTGTGGGCCAAGGTCTAACTCTGACAAGGCACAGCAGCCTCACCTTGCCTCAAGCTGACTTCTAAGGAAGTTGCCAAGCCATGGCATGTACGTCTCACTGTTCATACACAGTAAAAGTTGCCCAAAGTGGCCCATGGAGAGACAGTCACATCTGCACTGGTGAAGGATCACAATTACCTAAAATGGCCTTGTTTAAAGTAAGATTTTTTCCTTACCATTTTCTACTAATATTCATTACTCCTTCTTCTTCTCTTACAGCAACAGTGTGAGCTTTAGTTAGAAAGCCAATCTCTAATACCATGCCAGAGTAAGCAACTTGAATTGAGCTGCGTCATGTCATCAATCAAAAGGTTATCTAGCCTCCAAAAATACAGTACATATATATTCTCTGTCCACCCTCCCCCCCTCCATTTTTACATACTTATTGTAATACTAATTGCCATGTAGGAATAATTATTGTGCAGAGCAGAAGTGACCCAGTCTATGGTTTCCTTAAGCCTGTTACACTTATACATTATTAATGATGTTAAAACATTTCTGAGTAAAATTATGCCTGAAGTAATATCTTCAACTGCACATAGCACGTAAATGCATGACTAGTTTCCAAGCATCACATTTAGAGGAATTTGCTTGAGCAAGAACATTCTAGGAGATGTATTAATGCAATGATTAGAGAGTAAGACTAACATTTAATACTAAAGCTCAAACCATCTCCTTATTTCCAGATGACATGCAGCACATTTTATCAGAATTGTGAAATATTACTGCTTACCTAAAAGAAAAAGAAAATACCAGGCAGAAAACTATTTTCTTTTTTCACGTCACTGAACCATTATGCATCACACATCTTTTGATAAGGTAAGCAAGATCAGTACATGGCTTCAGAAGCTACGGATCTTACCACTCTATTTTTATCTCACATTTAGAATCGTTTACATATTCTTACCACTTATAAGCAATACGTGAAGAAAGCAGTATACATTAGCAAATACAACAGCATAACAAAATCTATGGATGTCTATGACATTTAATTGACTTCGTGAAATTCAGCAAAATGCAGCCACAAATACCACATCTTGCCTTCCCCATTTTACTCTCCAACAACTGTCTGTAGCAATGCCTATCATTGTGGCCCTGCCCTGCCATCACAGGGCTGTGTCTGATCCTGACCCCCACCTGCCCACAGGCCCATGTGGGTCTCAGCCCTGTCCCCAGGGAGGTGCCCAGTGTTCAGGGCTGGGGGTGCCTGGGTGCCCCTGGCTGCCTGCTCCTGACTGACAGTCCTCTGACAGTCCCAGTGAGCCACCAGCCCTCACTGCACCCTAGCAGTTTTGAGCCATGTTCTCAGATCTCTGGCTTTTTTTGCTACTCCCAGTCCTGTTTTCCCATGTCCAGAGGTGCCCTGTACCCACTCCACCTCCTGGAAGGACTGCTGCTTCCACTGCTCACAGCTGTTCCTTCTCCTGCATCAGGGTTTCGGCATTATTTTTTGCAATCACAATCTATGATCACTCCCTCCTGCTTAATTCCTCCTTTCCTCAAGGTGCTAGTCAGTCCCAGACAACAAAGCCTCACTCTTCTTTGTCTTCATGATGCCAATTGCACCACCATGTGCTTTCTACTGCCCCATTTCAAACTGCTGGTGCTTGAGATGCATGCACTTCCACCATTTCCCAGTTTTACTACCCATCCTCCTTCTCCTCCTTCTCCAACTTTAATTCTTGTCTCCTTTTTACATTCATTCCTTCTCTATGATCTGCCTTCTTAAACAGCTGTAACCTCCTTGCCTTGCAACCTTATGCCCTTCGCCATCATTAATTCCCTTACATAGCCTACAACCACATAGGGAAGTGTGCCCAGGAGTAAATTGCCATGAAATGTTTGTTTGTTTTATTTGTTCCCTCAAACAGGTTCTGAAAAATCTCATTCTGAAAAGCTTTTTGTTTGTAATTATCATTTATCACTGTTGACTTTCCTGCACCACTCAACCTCACCTTCCTGCTGTGGCCTACAGTCAAACAGGAATCTCAAAAGGTATGTTTAGTTCAGGTAAACAGAAACAGCTTGCATTCATAGCCTGTTTCATGAGAATTGCCTAGCTCTTTACTACTCCTTACATTGTACACTGATCTATGAATTAACAGCCTTCTTACTGCAATAGGATGTCTGTCCAACAGAATGCATATGAACATACATTCAACATATATATATTCATGTGTCATATAATTTCAGACAGGAAGGGGAGAGTGCTATCATCTTCAAGAAATACTAATTTAGGGAACAGTATGATCACAGTGAACTGTGTTCAGGAAGCTGAATTCTCTACATCTCTTACAAGAGTTATGAAAGTAGGCAGTTACCACAAAAGATCAGGATCTCACTATCCAGGTTAATCCCCACAATTACACAAATGCTTCTCACCACAGTTTGCTTCACGAGGCGCATTTAACAAATAAGTGTCAAAAAACCCCACAAAATTGTTGTATCAGTTCACATCACGCTCCTGTTAGCACAATTTAGCACAGGAAAACCGTAATATTTTGGATGCCATAAAACAACAAAGCAACGGAACAGTTTCAGAAGTAGAGCCAGGTGACAAGTTTGAAGGAGTAATGTAGAACTCATCAATAATTTAGAGCTGCTATAAAAGACTAAAGATTGAATTCTCTCACCTTTTATCTGCCAAAGGTGTTTAATACAAAAATAAAAGTCAGCCAATTAAATCGGCTTTTGTTTAAGGTAACTGTTTATAAACTGTTTTTTAAACAGAAAACTAGCATTACTTGCACGTTCTGTAATATATTTGCAGAATGTATACGGCTAGGAAAATCAGCAGAGATGGGGTGATGAGCAGAAATCATTAGCTGGATAACTCTCAGTTCTTCCTGTTCCACCCCTATCTTCTTAAATGGTTCCTCATTAGTTTTCTCCCCCTGAAGCAAGGTGCATCAGCCTCATGGTGTGAGATATGGCCAGGAAAACATTCTTTAGCCTCAGCTCCTTTGCCTCTGCAGACCTGTGGGCAGGAACAGACTCTTTGCATCTCATCTGTGGTAGAGTTACGTGACTGTCAGACTCACGCTCAAAGAACCAGCCCAAGACTTCTCACAGCACTGGAACAGCTCATGCCAAGAACAAAATAGCTTTCAGAGGCAGGATAAAATTTTGCCACTCTGAGTGAGACATTTACTCTCCCCTCCCTCAACACAATAGGCCAAACAAAATCCTTTCTGGATGTGAACTGCTGGAACTTTCCAGGCAGTGACAAACAGCACCACAGAGCAAAGACCACCACTTCCTCATTCACTTTCTACTTCAGGGCTGTCGCTGTGGTTGGTTAGCTTGGGAGGAATCAGTGTGTGCGACAAAGGCAGCTGGGAACAAGGTCAGCATAATCTAACTCCTCTTAGTGCATCAGAAATGTGTTGCTGCCCTTTCTAGTTTCTTACACTCTTCTCAGGCACCAGAGAGAAAAGACAGTGGTCAGTGCAGACAGAAGTGCCATGACACCATCTGTACACAGAGTCTGGACATGCTGCTCATGTCTGAAGCTGCTCATACTTCTTAATCCACTTAAAGTTTTAGTTTGTCCTATCCTACAGGTCCCATTATCTGCTTTATCTGAAAGGCCACTGCAGCTTTGGATTTCTGTGACTTCGCCTAGAAGTCAGACACAGCACTTTTCCCATAGTAACTTTGCTCAGCTTCATTGCTCACTTCTCAAACACACAAAGCATTTCATAAAGTAAGTTATCAAAACTCAAGGCCTAGTGATGAAGTTTAGTTTCTGTACCTGAAGCTTAGAAAGGCCCCACCAAAAAGTTGCAAAGGTTATCTTCAGAGTGCTGGGAAACCACATCTGTCAGGGAGGCTCCATCACCAGCTGGCACAAACAGAGAAGGTCCAGGGTATAATTTGCTACAATCCAACATGCTTCCAGGGCCCCAAATGCATGTCATATCTTTACTGGCAGTCTTTTGGTGCATACGTAAATACATCTGTCCCTTTACACTGACTAGTTCCCCCAAACTTACCCAAACCTTGTATGAAGACTTGAAGATACAAAGACTTGAAGATACTTTCAATAAATCCCTTATGACTCCACTTCTCCAGAATGGGAATTCACCACAATTCCCATTTAAACATGCTGCTCAGGCACAGCAGCTGCAAGTCTGCTCACCAGTTTGCAAGACAAGAGCTCCAGTCTCAGAACACAAGTGTTCATAGCACGTTACACCAGACCAGTGGGTAGGCTTCAAGGAATTTTTAATAGGAAATAAACAATCATTTGGGTGATTTCTTTTATTAATAGTCAAGAAAACATTGTGCAGCCTTAAAGATTTGAGGGAATTTTAAAAGTATTTCAATTTTTCTGTTCCCAGAGCCAATAGTAAAGCTAAGAAAATCAAATGTTGGCCATTTACCTGCTCATGTTTGCAAAAATGAAAACAAGCACAAAAGGGCCCTACACAGCAGCAAATACATGTTTTTACAGCTCAATCCATTTCTGTATTGTTATTTTTCTTTATCTTGTTTTTATTCATATTGTTCCAAGTGGCAAAACACAAGTTTAATTATTTACATTTGGGAGGCAAATACACAGCCATTTGAAAACGCGCAAAATTCAACCATAAAAAAATGGCAAGTCAAATATTTGAACAGTACTGGCCCTCCTGTTAATTTTTCATGTGGACTTTCATAATTTCCTAAGAACAAAAGTATTTTGGAAGAGTTTATTAGAAGATACAGGTCCTAGTTTAACTGTTAGGTAACGCCTTTTTTCCTTCAATAATTTCCAGAGGTTTTTTAATTTAAACTCCATCTTCGTGATTCTTCACAGCAAAAATGCTTATCTGAAACACAAAAATAAGATCCTAGGCATTAAATTACAAAGTTTCTCATTGCTTTTGACACCTACTTGTTGCTCTCTCTACTGCAGGTGGTTGCCCAGCAGAATCCACTGATGTAGGGAAGCAACCAAGTTGTCCCACTTACAGATCAAGCCTTACAGAGGGCTCTTTTAAAATCTGCATGACTACAGTTATGGCTCCTGGTTTAATGCATATGAAGGATGATCAGAGTGGCATAAGAAGTGGCTGTACAAACAACCAAACAAAAGAATAAAATCAAAGATCTCCACATAACTGATAAATGGCACTAGTAAAAGACAGAGACAAGAACGAATCAAAGGTAAAACAGATGAAGATATAGTGAGTAATACAAAGATGTCCAAAGATCTAGGACTGGAAGAAGGTAAGTGGATACTAGAAGAGGATGTTCTGAAATTTGATCTAATGATGTACAATAACAGAATGCAAAGAAAAACCTGCAGTTACTATTTTATTACAGCTGTACTGCGGGGATGTAAAAAGTATAACCCATCAGTCTGCCAACAGCACAGACTTGGCTTGACACAGAAGAGAACTTTACACGGATTGCACAAAAGAGTCACAGCAGAGAAATTACCAGCTTGATCTTAAAAGATAATATGCAAATCTGGATCAATGAAATTTCTCAGCACCATTAAGCGTGGTGAACAAAAAACACATGAATGAATGAAAAAAATGATTGGTTCTCCCACTGTCCCTGCAGAGCTCTTTGTAGCAAAGGCACTGCTCAGCCACTGCTCCCCCAGCTACCAGCTTGTTGCACACCTTGCTGAATGTTTTGGCTTTTTCTCTGTTTCTGCTGTATAAGGGAAGGTATGTAGGAACTCCAGGGCACAACAGCAGCCATAGAAGTGCTGTGTATCTCATCCTTGATGTAGCCAGACCCTAAAACACAGGCATACAGCTTCCAAATCTCCAAATCTCAGCAAGGTGAGATTGACCCTCAGTTCACTGCTACCTTTGAAAAAACCCACAGAGCTGCTTAGACACATATTAGCTTTAATGGCAACAAACTTAGACCACAGGCAGGCAGGCAATTTTCAGATCACCTACTCACAAACTATTTAGAGCAAAGACTAATTACTACAATGTTTGTCGTAAATTTTGCATGAATGAGCACATTTTGGATGTCAATTCAAATTTTTAACCATGCCTAAATATTTGAAGTAATTACATTTCCTATAAGAAACGAGGTCCTTTAACAAGGTAAATGAGTATCTTAAATTCATGCTTAGAAAATTCCCCTGGAAGAGTTTAATATCATAAGCACTATCAACACTGTGGGGGGTAGAGGAACAGAGAGGGCTTGAAGAATAAGAGATTTTTTAAAAAATATAGTAATAGAACAGGAAGTAAACAGAAAGAAAAATCTCCACAATAAAGCATTTCAAAGATACGTTTTTGCTAGCTTCCTTATCTTTCATGCCAATGTTACAATGAAGAAAAGCCTCAAGCCCTATTTTGGTCACAATTCTCAGTTACCTGAATGTGCTACTGCATGGCGTAGTTATCAGACATCACTCTAACTGAACTTCCTTCACTACACTCATAATATTCAAATTTACTTACCCTTTACACCAGATTCACAAAAATCAGAGTCACAAAAATCTCCCTGCTGCCTAACCATCTGAACAAAATTCAGTCTCTGATGTCTTGAAATAGGACCTGTCTCAATCCTGCCAAGGCTGAATTGCTATTGATTGCTAAAAAACAGAGGCAGGGGAGGCTGAATTTCCCTTGCTGGAACTGAGTGAGGTCAAGTACCTTGGCAGTTTGAGTCTGCCACAGGCTCTGGAGTCCCACTTTCCTCAAGTCTAGGCAAAGCCCCTGAGTAGCTGGCCTTTGTTTGTACAGCTGGCAAATACTGCCAGTTCTGTATGCCATGCACTAAACCTTACTCGTATGTTCAATATACTTTGATTTTTAGTACTACTTTTTCTGCTGTCAGTAAGCTGTCTTCCCTTTAGATTCTATAAACAGTAGATGCATTTACTGTATTACTTAAATACGTAGTATTACTAGAGTACAAAATTGTTAATCATCACACCCAGTTCAGCAACTCCTTCTTCATGATTGGTTTCATTTTCAGAAATGTTTCCTTGCATTTGTCAACCCAAAAGAGATACCCAAACAGCAGAAAACCATTTGTATCATACACCACATGTTTATTTTCTACCACATTTAAAGAAGATTGTTTCAGCTTCTCATTTGGTAGACCAGATCAATATAACCAAGAGAACAAGTTTTAATTCTGTTAAAATCCAGGCTGAATTTGATATTTTTTAGTCTATTAGTATACTCCTATGAGAATTCTTTTTATGGATTTTTTTAATTATGAGAGAATCAGAACTAAATGGTTTACAAGAAAGCCCTTGTCAGCACTCAATGTTATTAATCAACGTTTTTTTCTTTTTTTTTTAATCAGATAAATTCAGCATTTTCAAAGGCTACTTTCAAAATCATGTTTCATATCCCTCTCTAGGTCTGCTTAGGCACAGGTGTTTCTCAGTGGGAGCTTCTACTGTACTAAGAGTTTTTAACCAAATGCCTAGTCTAATGATGTAGACGAAGTCCAGAAAAAAATAAAGTAACTAAAAGGAAATTCACCTCATGTGAAAAAAGAGGTTCTTCTCTGACAGATGGTGGAAATAAGACTAAAGGAAATACAGATGATAGGATAAGTGTTGTAGCAACAAAATGTATAATGTAATACAGTCTTCCTAACTGCTTTGAAACTCTCTAGGGCACTGTGCTGTCTATTACTGATTGCTACTTTCTATCATGCCAGAAAAGACTACTCAACTGTAGGCAGGAAATAAACTGCATCAAAATAGCAACCATGGCAATACCTTAACCAAAGTATCATCCCAGTTACTTAACACTTATCAGTGTTTCTTGCCATTGCATAAAGAATTCATTAATTTTAACTTCACCATTATAAAATCAAATGCTTTAATTAGGCTCTCACAGCAGTCAGAACTGGCCCCTGATTGTCTCCGTGTGCACATACCTGCCAAACCCAGAAGAATGTAAATATACATACATATTTTGATTCTTCTAATTGTACAGTTTCATGGTCAACTCTCCATTGTTTTATTGCTCTCCAGTAGTCTGCTCAGTATAAACTGGTTAATGCTGACATACAGATAGGAAGTAATGAGAAACTTGCTACCATTTAATTGCACCATAATATATGCTAAGTATATGTCTTTAGGGGGTTGAAGAACAAACCACCAGGAGCTACCGCACTTTGTTAACAGAAGTTTCATTCCATTCCTTAAAGAGGTATTGGGTAGTAGATTTCAGAGCTAGCCACTTACTATTTAAGTCTCCTCACATCTGAAACGTGTTAAGGCATCTAGCATTGGCCAGAAAGCAACAGCCTCATAGCAAAAAAATGCCTATGATGCACAATTATTCAACTATCAACTATCCAATTGTGTTTTATGTTCCTTCCTAGTCACCACCTACTTCGGAACATGACTGGGATGGGGGAAACAAGCAAAACCCGGGATTATTTTCAAAACCAGAACAGATTACACTAAATACTGATGAAACATGCAAGTAGCTGTGAGTCACTAGGCAGCCACTGGCTATTCACAGGGAAAACGGCACCACCTAGTGGGAACAACACTACATGAGACATCTGCATTAAAAAAAGTATGAAGAAATGTTACTCTGCAGGGCTTGCTAGGGTTTTTTTCGCCTGGTTTTTGGTTATTGATTTTGGGTTTCTTAAATAATAGAACTGATGCGTATTTTGTGGATCTATAGATTAGATTGGGGAAAAAAATTAAAAGAAGATGCATCTCATTGACAGAAAAATAATGTTGCATCCAACTGTATTTATAATGACCTCAAATAATTTTTACTTTGCTTTATCCTACTATAGCTTAGCCCCAAATACTTCATTCTGTTATAATCTCTCCAATGCTAATGGCAACTAGGTATTACCTTCCTATCCAGCCTTAAAATAATTTCCTCCTTTAATTGAAGAAATTACACTTGTTTTGTTCCACAGAGCTGAGGCCAATAAATGAGTTTAAGTTTCAACATACTGCCACTTTAAAAATGGAAGTGTAATGTGCTTAACTATCACTGATGTTTTCAACCACTCGAGTGCTCAACTCTTGAAAGTCATGATTTTTCTTCTGATACTTTCACTCATTATATTACAATATTATGAACACCTTTATTACTCCATAAATGAACCAATCTTTCTGATCTATCACCAGCAGCATACATTATCCAACATATGGTCTAGACTGTAACAAACAGGCTCATAGGACCATGAACTGGAAATGCTGGAAGGCTAACATACTGAGGCACGGGCTGAGTGATGGAACTGTTTCTAAATTGAACCATTTAGTATTGTTTCAGGCCTCCAATAGACCACCGAGAACTGCAGCTGCTGAGTGCAAGCAACACACCTCCTTTTTTATCCTCTCCCCTCCCCAAATCTAGAGATGGGGTTTTTTTTAAGGAAGAAGGCTTTGCTCACCTGAACAAATTACTAGAATGTAGGTTGACCATGCTTTTGAGATTTAACTGTCAAGATCGTATCTGTCAAGCTTCAAGCAAGCACCAACTACATCAAACTAACAGTTATGTGAAAATCATAGAATCACAGAACAGTTTGGGTTGGAAGAGACCAAATCCCCTGCCACAAGCAGGGACACCTTTCACTAGACCAGGTTGCCCATCCAATCTGGCCTTGAACACTGCCAGGGATGGGGCATCTACAGCCACTCTGGGCAACAATGGATCAATATTTTACAATAAAAGCTTAGAGTTTTAATCTATATATTGTTTAATCCCTTCTTAAAACATAAGGTGCCAACAGACTGTCTTCCATCATCTCAAAATACAGTTTGGGGCATACCCTTAGTATCTCCTTTGTTGTTTTACAGAGCATGCTTCTTGACTAGTACCTACCATTTATTTAGATGAGTAAAGGGGATAAAGGCACAGATGAGTGTTCAATCCTAAACTGACAAAAACAAATTCAAGCATAAGTTTCATCTTGTATTTATTTAGCTTTGACAACAGGCACAAAATGCTTTTACTTTCCAAGGTGAGAGATGTTAAGTCCAGTCTTGAAGAATCAACATCAAAGTACAACACAGACACAGGTGTGCTTGGGGGTAGAGGAGAGGAAATATATACATTAATTTGTTTTATTTCTAAATCTATTCCCAGATTCTAAAGCTCAACATGACCAACCTGTTTTCCAGACACCATAGCATAGTTTAAAGCCCTTCTGGATACCAGGCCTCAGCTTTCATGGCAGGTAAGCAAGTACCAGCCCTGAAGAAATCTCACACAGCTCGTGTGATTTGAGACAGAAATGCTCAACGGCTTTAAGTGACAGGTCCTGGATCCAGACCAGCAACATTACCCTGCAACAGCAGAATTAAGTATGTGATCCTTCAGGAGCACAAGACAGACTCCCCTCCCACCTCATCTGCCTAAAGAGGGGTACTAGTCCCCTCCAGACACAAGCCACAACCCAGCAACTCTCACACAGGTCAAGTCTTGCCTGAAAGCTTCCTACCAGACCACCTGGCAGAACCCAAATGCCACAGAACACTGGCCTATGACTTTGACTCTTCTAGCCCACAGGTACAAATACCCTCACTTTATCTTTCACTTTCCCCACTGCATTGGAATGCCTGCAATTTATACTCCAAACATGTGCCATAGTGGAATTCTCACAGACATGTATTAATAAAAAACTGAGAGTAATTTTCTTAAATACAGCACATTATTTCAACATCCAATACATGTAAACATCTGACATCATAGCTGGACTGGAGTTTCTCTGGTTACAGATGAATGCCTCCACTCATAAACTTAGAGCAAGTATTACTCTGCACTTTCCTCTATCCCTCCTAACCATGTCTTCAAAATTGCAGATGTTCTCTAAGTGCCAAATGTCTCTCACAGCACATTTTAATTCTAAGCACACAGGATACTAAACGGACAAAGCACAGCATTTGCTTACCACAAAAAAAAATTTTTTTTAAAGTTAGTTGCCTTTTCAATGGTTATTTTTCTAAGGATAAACAGATGACAGCCAAAACTTCTACTGACCTACAGTCAAACCCCGTCCCCCATATTAAAACAAATTAGATAGAAAAGAACTACAAGATTGCTTAACTAGGGGATAGAAAAACATCCTTAGGCTTCCTTCAAGTAATACATGAAGAAAAACAGTTTTCAAGGTTTAAGCAAATTTAGTTCTTTCCTGTAAGTATCAGCTTAGGCAAAAATGGTTGATATGAATGACTAATTAAAAACTTCCTCTGCATTTGGGTGATATGCCCATTTGCTTTCTATCATTCCAGCTAAGCAATGAGCTCAAACTGCTGAACATTCAGAATGGTAAGAACAGCTACACAGGTTAATCTTAAAACTGCAAATCTGCCAAAACAGAGTATGTTTATTACTCTGACTACATTTCTTAAGTGTGCTTCCAGGCATAGACAACACCTTAAGATATCATTACTCCCAAACTAGACAGCAAATATCAACCTCACAATTGCTGTTTCTCTATCACCTGGAACACTCTGATACTATTCCCATATTCTGTGTGGTGAGGACCTCTTTATATACCAATATCATTGCCATATTATGTACAACTTGGCACCTTCAAAAGAGACCAAATTTGCTTCCTTGGAGAGATGTAAAGATTTTTATTCCATAAATTCACTTTTCCTGCAATTCTGCAAAAGAAAAACATGGTTAAAACAGGTAGAATATACTATCTGTTTCAGCTGATAAATAAGACAATTACTACTGCATGATGTACAAAGTATTTCATGATGTAAACATCTGTGAATGCAGCATTAACATCAAGTCTTTTATTAGCATAAAGAAAACAACCCAAATGCGACAGTTATGACAAGATGCATGTTTTAGCTTACATGACAGAAGTGCAGTTTAAAAGGGTAGTATGTATTCTTATAATGAGTGAAGAGTAACTGCTCCACAATGTGTTATTTTGGTACATGATTATAAAACTATGAGTTCAAAAAAACCCTCACACATTACCTAGTCATGTGTCTTCCTTTCACTGGGTCAGATCCATTCTTCAGTTACAGGAAGTATACTTAGAGCTTTATGTAACAATTGTTTTGAGTGTTCTCTTTTATTTAAGATAATTAAACATACTAGAACAGCACATGGAAATTGACTAGTTATTCAATACTTGACAACAGGAGGAATTCGAGGTGGAAGTACTAATGGAACAGCAAAAAAGTGTGGCAAAGTTGTGACAGAACTTCTCCTTGTTTGCTTTTTTTCAGCAAGGGTAAAATTTACCAGCCTGACAATGCCATCATGACATTTCAGCTTACTGACTTAAAGTAACAACCCACATCTTAATGAAATTCTGAGGTCTTCTGGGGAAAGAAGGAAAACAAAACATCATGACAGCGGATGCTTAAAGTAAGGCGGTGAAAAAATTAAAGAATCAAACTGTTTCAGGTAACTTTTACCAACCTAGAAGAGCAGTTTCCTTCTGCACTCACTCTCCTCCATCGCGCCGTTAAAAAGTGTTTTGGTTAGGCAGCGCTTATGTCATGCCACGACAACCACCGCCCAGAGCGCCCGGCAGCACCGCACCCAGGGCACGGCCG
>NW_008678818.1:0-1886 GCF_000695815.1 Acanthisitta chloris
GCAGGTTGGGCTGCCCCGACCCTCTGTGCCTCCACCGAGGAGATATCGCCGCCCCGAGCCGCTCGGGGGTGGGGGGATATGTGCACAAAATATGAAATCAATTGGATTCCCCCCCCCCAGATCGTTATTAACGATTTATTATAACTACGAGGGGATCGTGCGGCTTTTAACCCCATTGTGTTAGGGGTGTTGTGTCTGATCGCAAACCTTAATAACAATAATCCAGTCTAGTGTGATGCATCTCATTGGAATCGTCTCTCAGCAGAATGAACTGCAAATTATCCCCTGTTTACCATTTCCCTTCAGAGCTCGTCTCAATGAACTGGAGATCGATCCCCACCACGGGTGTCTTCCAGCCAGGCTGATTTGCATTGGAGCACATTAGAAATCCTGCAGGATGGACACTGTGCTCTACACAGAAGAGGAGTCACTAGGGATGGACTTGGGAAAAATATGTCACTGTCATTAGGAGCTTCGAGAGGGAAAACCCGAGATCAGAGTATTTACGCTTGTGAACTCTCACAACTTCTGTTAGAGACAATGACGTTTAATTGATGTATTGCTATCAACAACAATAAAGACCGATTTTTCTCTAACCCTGGCACTGCTGCTCTGCCCCCACCCTTTCCCCACCCCTCCCGGCCCCCAGCGAAGGAGAGGAAAACAAACAATAAATAATCAAGCGGTCCTGGATGAAACACCAAGCGCCGCTTTAGCACTAGCGAGGAGAAGAGAAACGAAAAAAAAAAGTTGTAAAACTTAATTTCTCCAGATTAATTTCTTTTTCTTTAAACCACTCTTTTTCTTCTTGTTGTTGCTGTTGTTGCTTTTAAATTACCGGTCCACGGCCGCCTTTTTCCAGCCACGAAGCAAAGGTACTGCGCATCTGGGGAAATTTGTCTCAAGTTTAATCGGCAAAAGTATAATGAAATTGTAAACGCGAATCATTTTGGGAGAGCGTCTAGCTTAGAAACAGTAGGAAGCTAATGAAGTGATTGATACGGTTAGAAATACAGACACAAATGTGCAAATAGATCCGCGTGGGTATTTTGTGTGCATTTATGCGTGGCTAGCTGTGAGTAAAGTGTGCGTTTCTGTGCGTTCAGGTTCGGTTTCTTTCCCACTGTCTCAGGGTAAGGAGGGTGACAGCCTGTGCTGAGTGTATCCATCTCTGCCGAAACATCTCTTTAAATATTCAGTGAAAAATAATGTCATGTGAAGTACCACCTATAGCAACATTATTATCTTCATTCTTCAACATCATCCCCGCTGATAGCTTCGTTTGTCTTTTTCTCAAAATCTACTGTACCGAATGCTGCGGGGAGGGAGGGGGCTCGCCCTGTGCAGAAATGAAAAGAAGCGTCAGTGACCACTTTGCAACGCTGGCTAAATACTGGAGTGGCACCTGGGAGGCTTTTTTCGGTTCGTATGCCTTTGTTTGGTTGGTTTTTGCGGCTGGTTTTTTTTTTCCCCCCACCCTACTTGCTAAACGTTTTACAGTCTCTTTCGTTTAATAATGAGCAGAAAACGCCAGTGAGCCGGTCCCTCGAATGGGAAGATTTGTCCCTCTCTCCCTTCTCCTCTCTCTCACTCTCTAGGTTTTACCGGCTCATTTGAAATTGAAATGAGTTGTATCTGATCAGCCTCTTGCTTTTACAGAGAGTTTGTTAATATTAATACGGGAAAAAGGAGTAGCTTCTGTAGAAGAGTAAATAATCCAGCGGGGGGAGTGGGAGGAGAGAGCACTAGATGGGTCAGGGTGGAGGAAAAGAAACCGCCCGCGCTCCGCTTCTGCCGCTTCAGCTTATTTTCCAGAGTAACTTTCCGCGCCGGGAGCAGCGCGACACGCGGAGGGGCGCGGAGAGCGGAGCTCGGGGGGACACCCA
>NW_008678818.1:1898-2132 GCF_000695815.1 Acanthisitta chloris
GTGCGTGTGGGCGGGGCAGGGGGGAGCCGCTAAAAACAGCGTCGTCTGTAGCCTCTTTGTAACTACACTTTTTTTATTTCAAGACCGTGAACATCGGTTCGTAAGAGGTTCCTCCTCTGGAAAGTAACACACGAGCGTTAAACTTCGGGGCGTGATGCATCCCAGGGCAGGAGCGCAGTGCCCGCAGGGTCCCGGTGCTTTTGAGCGTTCGGGGATAGACAAACGGGGAGCGCA
>NW_008678819.1:0-375 GCF_000695815.1 Acanthisitta chloris
TGGTGGGGAAGAGTTCTGCAGTGTAGACATAGGAGGTAGAGAAAGTGGCTGTGGCTGTAAACTTGCCAATGATGGCCAGGACAGTGATCACCACAGGCTGGTCTGAGGGGAGGAGGAGAAACCATTACTGTGACATCCGTGGAGATGTTTCACTTGGATCCAAACCTCTCTGCAGTAGGATTCCTTGACAGCGTTTTTAATGGACTTACCAAACAAATCCACCAGCTAACCCATTGGAAATTATGCCTAGCATACCCTTACCTGCAAAATCCCTTTTAAAACCCCTCATCTGCTACACCTTTCTGAGAGGAGGTGATGGTGTGTAATGAACATTGCCTGCCAAGGACCAGGCACAGGCATGAAGGAGCAGCTCGT
>NW_008678820.1:0-1847 GCF_000695815.1 Acanthisitta chloris
ACAACTCTAGAATACTTAAAAAATATGGCTCATTTGTGACCTTCATGAGGTTTTATGAGCTAAAATACACATTGAAATGCACAAGAAAAAGTTAGACAGGTCTGTGGTAAGACCCACACTTGACAATTTTCATCTGAGAGTTAAATGCAAGTACTTGTGTGTCCAGGGTACAGATTCAGCATTTAACTGAATGGAGAAGGAGGAAAATCTCATGATTCAGGATCTAGGTGTGATGCTCATGAATGCTGTAGACACAAATATGCTTCCTGAGAAAGTCCAAATAAGTTAAGGAATTTTAAACATCTGTAATATATTTTTTCTCTTCAGACATGGAGAATTGAAATGAACAAGTCCAGCTGCCTAGACACATCAGTCCAGTGCTATCAGAGATGCCTAAGGGTCTCCAAGACAGCTGGTTTAGGCTGGCATATATGACATAAGACTTAGGAAAGACTCTTTTGGTCTGATTGCTAAATGCTGGGTGAGATAATCCCCCAGCACCTAAAATAGTCCTGAGCCTGTCAGTGAAGTAATTCTCTCTGGTGAGTGCTGCAGGAGAGGCTTAGGTTTTGTCCATTTATATCCATTACCATTTATATCTGCTTAATCATGTGAAGAGTGGAAGAAATAATTTTGCCCTTAGAGAACTGCAGAAAACAAAGGCACATCTACTGATACCAATGCACGCCATAAAAAAAACCCAAAGAAACTTCATTGAAAATGTTATCTGAGCTGCTACCCAGAAAGTAATCAAGACAACAATTATCCAAACTGCAAGGTACATTGAAAAACCATTCAAGTCTACAGATTAGTCATAAATGACATAAAAACATGGGGGTTAGTCTCTTCTTCCAGGTAGCAAGTTACAGGACAAGAGGAAATGGTCCCAGGTTGTGCCAGGGAAGGTTTAGATTAGATATTAGGAAAAAATTCTTCACCAAAAGGGCTGTCAAACTTTGGATCAGGCTGCCCAAAGAAGTGGTGGAGTCTCCATCCCTGGCAGCACTTGAAAGACATGTAGATGTGGCACTTGGGGATATGGTTTAGTGGTGGATATGGCAGTGCCAAGTTAATGGCTGAATTCAATGATTATAGAGGCCTTTTCCAGTCTAAACAATTCTAATATTTCATGATTCTAAGAGGAGTTTTTTGCATTATTTTTACCTTTACTTTAAGGTGAGGTGATGGGCCAGTTCTCCAGTGCCAAGACACATCTGCACTTCCCAGCACCTGATTTTTTGTTGTGAATTATATTCCATACCATGAATCCAAGTTTTCCTTTAAGCTAACACCCTCTGCTGTTCACTCCTGCATCTTATGCATGAACCAAATGTAGCCACAAAAACCAAACACGATTAAAGTGACTCCTGACTTCTGTGTGGTACAGAGATTTCTAGAGTATCATCCTAGTTTTAGTTCTGTTGCTCTTTGGAATGAGTACAGCAGTGATTTAGTCACCTGCCCTGCCCTGTATGTATTTCAGAAAAGGTAACAGGCAGCAATGTCACTTTTCTATAACTTAATTGTTTGTTTAAGCAAAGCTTCTGTACAGATTGCTCTCGTTGGCAAAGATTTCTGGTGTCTTTGCTTTTGCTGTCTCTGGTCATCTTGATATCATAAGACAACAGTTCCCACCTGAGTCGGTGATAGTTGTTCTTTCCTTTGCCTTCTCTAGGTTGTGTGTGGGGCTGGCCATGTCTGCAGTGAAACCAGAGCCTGAGTACTGTGGGTCTGGCTGTGGTTGTCTGTAAGAACTATGTCAGAATGCTGCTGCCCTGCTTTTCTCTCTGGTCCACAGAAAGTCATACAAACACATTTAACAGTGCCAGATAAATGAACATTCAGCA
>NW_008678820.1:1882-3066 GCF_000695815.1 Acanthisitta chloris
CTGAACTTGCTGTTGCTTTTTCAAGTGCTTGATTTTTATGGCTACTGTTAAGACTGGTATTAGTGAGACATATATTACACCTTGATCCTTGTACACAGTAATGGAAATAAGTGGTGTTGGCTAAAATAACTCCAAGGAATAATCATATAATGATTTGGATTGGAAGGGACCCTAAAGAGCATCTAGTTCCAACCCCCCAAAATGAAGATGATAGGATTTTTTCATCTCCTCTTTGCTCAGTTGTGAAGTCACTGCTTTCTGGTAAGAGGCATTTGACTGTTCAGTGATGCTGACACGAGGGTCAGAACATGGGCACTTGGAACTGCCTAGCTCCTGCTAGCCCTCCCAGACAATTTCTTTAGTTTAAGTTTAGTTTAGTTTAGTTTAAGTTTACAGCTGGGCACAGTGCCTTACAGACAGCAGTTAGAAACCTACCTCTCATCATGTGTCTCGTGTATCTCTGGACAATCCATCCCAGAGTCTGTTCAGGCTGTTGTTAGATGCAAGTAAAGACATTCCTGAGTTCATGAAAGAGACAGTGGCAATGTGTGATTAGCAATATTTGGCTGCAGCCTGTCAGCTGCGTTTCCTCAGACTCATTAGTGAGACCCAGCAATGACAGCCACTGCCTTCATAAAGCACAAGAGAAAAGCTTTTAAGCCCTACTTTATATTTCACATAAGTGTCTCTTTGCTGTGCTTGCTGCTAATGGACCACCATTATGTGACTGGAAATGCCAATTTATTCTGTTTGGAGGAGCTGGGCTATATCCCTCCCAGTGCCTCAGGCTTGACTTGCATTAGCTGAAATTCCTCTAGAGACAGCCTGATAGTTTTATTTTCCCTAAGAGATAGGATTGTCCTAGAGAATCACCATGAAAAAAATAAGTGCTCTTGTGTATACTTATTATCCCAAGCTAGTCACCTGGGAAACATTAGCAAAGCTGCATTTGCAATCATGTTTGTTTAAAGAGAGCAGCAGGAAAATTCCCAGGAAAATCTCCATAGCTCCCTGAGCATCTGTAGAGCTCCTGCATGGCTCACCGAGCTGTGTCTCCAGGCACTCTGACTCACACCAGGAGGTGAGTGAAGACACAGGGAGCTTTGCAGGCAGCAGAATTTCCACATCTCTCCCAGTCCCAGCCCCAGTGTCCCTGCTGATGGGGGAACATGTGCTCCCTGTGA
>NW_008678821.1:0-3608 GCF_000695815.1 Acanthisitta chloris
CTCTATGATTCTAGGCTGAAGCAAGGCAGTGTATTTTTTCAGCTGCCTTTGAAATACATGATATGTAGGAGTTGCATTTGGTAGGCTTTTAAAATAGACCTCAAATCTACTTAAATGCAAGCTGCAAGGAGGTTGAGAAACTATTTTTATAACAGGCATTTTATTAACATCTTATGAGCTGTTTGCCATCTAGTCACATATGGTTCTGGGGCATGGGAGAGGCTTTGAGGCTGCTGGCACTCCACACATCTACATCTGCTGGGCCTTGGGAGACACTATGTTGTCTGGATGGAAAGTTAAGCTTTAAGAAGGGATATCTCAAATGCCTCTAGTACCTAAATATCTCTGCATCTTTGCTTTCGTTACTTGCAAAATTTCAGATACTTGCAAAATTTCTACTGTGTTCCAAAGGGCTGGCTTTTATTCTTATAGGCTTCTGTCCATTGTTTATGCCTGTCACACTTGCAGTTAGAAACTACTCTAAAATTCATGTGCATGAATAATTTATAATGATCTAAATTTTCAGAATTAAATTCATAATTCTTAAATCTTGACAGTATTTGTGAATATTCCACTTGGAAATACTTTGATCTTCTATTTTATTTAAATAGGCAGTAATCCCCACTATTTTTCTGAGAGCCCTTTGATATCTGACTAAAATTTCTGGATTTCTTTTGAATCAAAATGTACACTCTTAATCTTGAAAATTCAGCAAGTTACACAAATATTTTTTCTTTTCCTGCTTTTTTCCTGTGATCAACCTGGCCTCGTGCCCCCAAATAAATAGGGATGTGGACTGCACATTTGTTCTACATCTACTGTTTTGACAACTGAAAGGCTTTGGTCATTATTTTGTAAGGTCTTTTTCAGTCTATTGATGAATCCCAATATGTTTTTTCACAGAAGAAATAAAACCCAGAGGTTATTAACCTTGATCTTTAATTTAAATCCCTTTAAAAGGGAAAAGGAGCATCTTTCCTCCTCTTGAACACAAAAGTCTTTGCTAGCCTAGTCGACTGGATGGTGTATTAAAGTGACAGACTGAGATTTACTGCCTGTGTAAGGCAGACAGATTATCAAGTCCTGTTTGCATGTTGGCCACAATGATGAACCGTAGGAGATCATCCATTTTTGATTTACAGCCTGATAATTATGCACAATATTGCTTTCCTCTGGCCAGGGATTAAAGACTAGTCTCAGGAATGCTCGTGGCTGGGAAGGAACATGTGCTAGACTGGCACAGAAGCAGCTCTTCATGAAGTTTTGGCCTTGCTGTTCTGATGACAAAACCAAGTGTATATTCCATGTGTTAGCAGCATATGAACAGTGTGCAAAACTCAAGGAAGAAAGGCTTGAGAAGATTTCATAACAAGCAGAAGGAGTAAGGAGGAACAATTCCTTAGGGCTTCCAACAAGATCATACTTGTTTTGTCTCCTTTGGACAAGTGGAATGCATTGTAGGAGGGGAGTCACAAAACACTGGAGTGTCTTTTAAAGGCCTGAAATGGGACCTGGCATGTGGCACAAGGAAGATTATGCTGCAAGAAGGAGTTCATGACTGCTACCATGGTGAGCTGGGAGCTACTGAAAATCAAAATGTACTCGTATGGAGGTATCCAGTAGGATGTGTTAAGTATGTGGCTGAGCCTTGAATTCTCCAACTCGGGGGCCTTACTTCTCATCCTACGATGATGATCCAACCCAGTTTAGTGTCATCTGCAAATTTACTGAGGATGCAATCCCCATGTCCGATCTAGATCTAAAGATGTTAAACAGGACCAACCCCAATACTGAGCCTTGGGGAACTGCACTAGTGACCAGCTGTCAATTGGATTTAGCTCCACTAATCACAATTCTCTGGGTCCAACCATCCAGCCAGTTTTTTAACCCATCTAAGATCCACCCATCCAAGTGCACTAGTGACCAGCTGTCAATTGGATTTAGCTCCACTAATCACAATTCTCTGGGTCCAACCATCCAGCCAGTTTTTTAACCCATCTAAGATCCACCCATCCAAGCTTCTGTGGGTCCAACCATCCAGCCAGTTTTTCAACCCATCTAAGATCCACCCATCCAAGCCACAAGCAGACAGTTTTTCTAGAAGCATACTGTGGGAGACGGTGTCGAATGCTTTATTGAAGTCTAGATACACTAAGTCCACAGCCTTCCCTTCATCCACTAGGCAGGTCACTTTGTCATAGGAGGAGATCAGTTTGGTCAAGCAGGACATTCCTTTGACAAATCCATATTGGTTGGACTTGATCCTCTGGTTGCTCTGCATGTGCAGTGTAATGGCACTCAGGGTGATCTCTTCCAGAGATCTGAGCTAAGCTCCAGAACTGAGCTAAGGCTGACAGGCCTGTAGTTCCCTGGTTCATCCTTCTGACCCTTCTTGTAGATGACTGTTACATTTGCTAATTTTCAGGCAGCTGGAACTTCTCTGGTTATCCAGGACTGCTGGTAGGTAATTGAGAGTGGATTTGGCAAGCTTTTGTCAGTTCCCTCATTACTCTGGAGCAGAACCCATCACAGCCCATAGACTCATGAGCATCTAATTGGCACAGCAGGTCACTAACCATCTCCTCCTGGTTTATGGGGCCTTCACTGAGCTTTCTGTCCCTAACTTCCAGCTCTCCAATCAGGTATTCTGAGGACAACTTGTCTTGATATTAGAGACTGAGGCAAAGAAGGCATTAAGTACCTCTGCCGTTTCCTCTTTTCCTGTCACTACATTACCCTCTGCATTCAATAAATGGAGATACTCCTTGACCCTCCTTTTGCTGCCAATGTATTTATAGAAGCTTTTTTTTGTTCTTTAACTGTAGCAGCCAAATCAAGTTCTAGTTGGGCTTTGGCCCTTCTAATCTTCTCCCTACATGACCTCACAATGACCTTACAGTCCCCCCAGATTACCTGTCCCTTCTTCCAGAGACAATAGTTTCTGGTTTTTTTCTGCAAGTTCTCTAACCACGCTGGTCTTTTTCCTGATGACTTATCTTTCTACATGTGGGGACAGCCTGCTCCTGAATATTTAACAATTCCTTCTTAAAGCACATCCAGTCTTCCTGGGCAACTTTGCCCTTCAGGACTATCTCCCAAGAGACTCTGTCAATCAAGCACCTAAACAGGCCGAAGTGAGTCAGAATATTTCATGACTGCCCATTTTTTGGGTTTGGTTGGTGAACATCAGATGTACCTTCTTGGCATTGGGTCCTAAATTTGGTCTATTTCTAGGAAACCTCACAGTTCCCATTATTTATAATTCAATGCTATCACTGAGAGTTTTTGTTGAACCATATTACTTCAGGTAAAACAGGTAAAAGTGCCTTTGCATCCAAGGAATATTAATATAACTGCACTGAAATGAAATGACTAATGTGAGCAAGTTGTACTGAGATCTGACTTTAAAGTAGATATGTATTATGGGGTGTGCATTTTAAAAAAATCCTTTTTATTTTTACTTTCACTGGCCTTCTGTGATCAGTTTTAACTGAAACACGTGAATAAGGCAGTAGTAAAGGATGGTGGAAATTTGAAGTAGTCCTGGGAAACACCAGAAGGTATTAGCTGATAAAGAAACTGTAGCAGTGCTGGGCCATACTTTCCCA
>NW_008678821.1:3630-22694 GCF_000695815.1 Acanthisitta chloris
AGTTGTCAAGAACTCTTGTTGACCTGTAGGCTCCAGCTATCCTGACTTGAATTATTTAAATTATTAATGTATGAATTGAAAAGAAAATACTCTGATCTAAAAATCTGACCCCATTTAAATATTTAATTAGAAAAAAAATTGCAGGTAGAACAGAAATAACAGCATTTGAAATGTACCATACTAAATTGCTTTTGGGAAGACACTACCAATATCT
The DNA here is from genome assembly GCF_000695815.1 of Acanthisitta chloris. NCBI lineage: Eukaryota > Metazoa > Chordata > Aves > Passeriformes > Acanthisittidae > Acanthisitta > Acanthisitta chloris. The sequence goes on from NW_008678821.1 coordinate 3,845, forward strand.
GAAAAGTAATAGAGAAATTTGTACCCCTTGCCAAACTGGTTGGCAGTACTTGGTTATGTTCTCTCTGGAGTGGTTGCTAGTAATGTTTCTTGCCAGGGTGCATAAACATATTGCATGCCACAAATTGCTTTCATTTGACTGGTTAAAATCTCATGGGTAAGATTCAGTGAAAGCCAAATGTAACTGGTGGGGCAGGGGGCTTACACCTCCTGAAGGACAAATCCCTGGAGCTTCTGGGTTGTATTTGCCATCTTAAAGAAAAATATTTTATGAAGGAAGTAGTTAGATGACTGCCTAGGTTACTCCAATTTGGATAAAGAGATTAGTACTGCAATGAATAAGCTAAAATCATTTTAAATCTGCAAATGTTCATTTATTTCCTTTTTTTTTCAGAAAAAAAATGGTTTATCATATATTTATGAAAGACATTGCCCACATCAGTTTCTCAGGCCCTCAAAGTTATTTCCCACACTAAGGGAAATACTGGGTTTTACTTGGTTTGTAGTGCTTTGCATCTATAGGCTCCTGTCCAATAGCAAGAGTTCCCATTCACTTTAAGTGAATAAGATGCTTCTTACTGCCTCATGACTCCAGGAAACAAACTTATGGGAGGGTTAAAAGTCTTGTCTTGGGAGAAATATAGACAACGGGAAATGGATAGTAACTATGTAAAAACAGCAATGAAGAACCTCACCCTGAAACTCATGTTAAAATGGCCAGGACTGGGAAACAAATCTCCCTGCTGCTGGGATTTGCTGCTGCCTTGCAGGCATGAGCTCCTGGTGCAGCCTTTAGCTCTAGGAGGTCATTAATACATGTCCTCCCTTAGTGCTGCCTAGTCTCATGAAACCTGTGATAATATAATGTCCTCAAAATTGGCCAACATTACTTATTTTTCTGTTTCTGACTTGGTTTGAGTTTAATTTTCTAATCACAGATTCAAAACTAGAAAAGTAGATAAGGCCTTCTGATAAAACCCAGCATGTTCTTTTTAACTGTAGACAATCACAAGGTCTTACATAATTTATGTTAAGAGCTACACTTGGTAAATCTCTATAGAGAGCTCTTTCAGTTATTCATTCTCTTGAATAAAACAGATGCTATTTCTGAGCATTTGATAAATGTACTGATTTCCAACAATGTAATCATTACAATAATTCTACTTTCAGGTTTAGGACACATGACAAGCTTAGAGCTACTCTAAATTGGGTTATTTTTTCCCCTAGCACTGAACTACCTTAGGACTTCATGTGTGTCCAAGGCTAAAGGGAACTTCATGCTGAAACATCTTAAGCTTATTCAGGTGCTTCAGAATAATTTACATAGTAAATCTAGTTCAAGTTTTGTTACATTTTGAAGGAGTCTTGTTAAACTGTAAGACTTCGATTAAAATAAATTGGCAACTTAATAATTTTTTAGTAGCACTCTTACTAAGATTGTTCTCCTGTGGTTAATCTAACTGCTTTTTGAAGGCTGCAAAGTTGTCCTCAAGAGAACTTTAAAATGCAATTTAATTCTTTAACTATATCAGTCCCATTAATTTCTTATTGCTTAAAATGCCACTTAAAGATGTGTAAATTAGTCTTAAAATGGGGAAAATAAAAATCTTGTGTTGTTCAGTGAAAAGATGAAGCTTGGACTCTTGGCCATGTAGTTTGGCAAAGCTAGCAGGAGGAGGCACTGGCTCAGGCAGCCCCTAAACTACAATTTGGTGGAAGTGAAGATATTTTCCTAGGAAGGTATGGCTATGTGTCTGCCAGGGTCTCCAACTACTTGATAGGAATTAGTTATCAGTCATCAGAGGGTGGGCATTGGATTGACCCTAATCAAACCTGAGCTGACCAGGGGACCTGGCTGAACAAACTGACACAGTAGTCAAGGAAGTAACGGAGACTTAAGAGCTGGTGGTGTGCAGGTGTGAAATTTGTTAGGCATCTTTAAGCAAAGAATGCCTGAAAGATTAGATTCTAATTTGAATAGATGAACAACATAGCTGGTGTAGGATCTGGAGCCCAAGTCTGATGAGGAGCAACTGAGGAAGCTGGGATTGTTTAGCCTGGAGAAAAGGAGGGTCAAAGACACCTTATCAATATCTGCAACTACCTGAAAGAAGAGTGTAGCAAGATGGGGATTGGTCTCTTCTCTCAGGTAAAAAGTGACAGAACGAGAGGACATGGCTAGAAGTTACACCAGGGGAGCTTTAGACTAGATACATGGACAAAAAGTTTTCATGGAAAGGGTTGTACAGCACTGGAACAGACTCCTCAGGGAAGCTGTGGAGTCACCATCACTTGCTCAAAAATGTGTGAATATGGCACTTGACATGATTTAATGGTGAACATGGTGGTGTTAGGTTGACAGTTGGACTTGATGATCTTAAAGGCCTTTTCCATCCTTAACAATTCTATGATTGTATGAACATGCAATAACTTAATGAATTCCCATGACCTGCTATGCAGTAGATCAGATGAGGTGCTACAATCTGTGTAGAGGCACAGCTCTGATCTTAAATTTCCATCCTTAACAATTCTATGATTGTATGAACATGCAATAACTTAATGAATTCCCATGACCTGCTATGCAGTAGATCAGATGAGGTGCTACAATCTGTGTAGAGGCACAGCTCTACACTTGTGGACTTGACTGACAATGTGAATATTTCTCACCTGTTTTGCTGGCAGGTAAATTGAATTATTTGAAGCTGCCTTCAGCACTAGTGATGGAAGATGGACAAGGAACAGATACTACTCAGAGCAGCCGAAAGCAGCCTGAAAAGCTATTAATTTTCTTGTCTGGCTAGTTTATTCATGCTGCACAGTGGCAGCAAATCACCTTGCAGTGAGACTGGACCTCCTACTGAGCCCCTTTCCCAAGGTTACTCCTATGTATGAGGGGGCATGAAAATGATACCAAGGTAAAATACAGTGGTTTGAAGGTAAACAGGCTGGGGCTTATGATCAGGCATAAAAATACTGATAATTGTCAGTATTTGACTTACTGAGATAGGAAAGAAAATGGGATAGGAGCAAGAAATTCCTATAGTATATGTAGTGCAAGAAAAATAAGCTCCCAGTAATTACCACTCAGATATTACCCTGGAGACTTCTCTGGGAGTGTCAGGAGTGGTTAGAAATCAAATCAAGTCTTAGAAATCTGTAGGAAAGAAGTTGTGAGCAAATTCAGGAAATGTCATCAAGCCTTTAGATAAAGTGTGGTGTGCCCAAAGGCTGTGTGCAGAGCTGCAGATCCCGCTACTCCTCTGAGGAGACAGTTACTGGAAAAGGTGTGGGGAAGTCTCCTCAGAATATCCTGTTACAGAATTGCTTTAATTCAGGGGATTGAGATTCTTCAGTTTTCTCTCAAACTGAAGAAAGGATGTGGTACAAGCTTAGTCATGGATGGATTGGAGGGGCATGTGAATACTCATATTCAGCAGTGAATATCTGCCCATCAAGCTCTTCTGTTGGAGAGTGGCCTTAAAAAGAAAAATACGTTCCCAGGGAGGGCACAGGGAAGTGGCAGAACTGGTTGGCAGAGGATGCTGTAGAGTCTAGAAATAAAGAAGGGCTAAGGAAAAGGAATAAGAGAAGACCAGGTGCAGATGTTGAACACAATGGTGTCAACACAGATTTATTTATTTTCTAGCTCCAGAAGTCCTTGGACTCTTTATTGCCTAGGGGAGCACACTAGGGAAAGGATTACTGTGTATTTGCCATGTTTCTTTTACGTTTTTTCCCTAAGCAAGAGTCTTAAGAGGCAAGCAATGGGGCAAGCAGCTCTATAATACTCTTGCTCCATTCCAGGGAAAAGAAATCTGTTGGGAGAAGTGAAAACAGGAGGAAGGTAGTACAGTGAAGTGAGGGGAGCTGGAAGGCCAGAGAGGTAACATGTCTACCAGGGCACAGGGTGAGCAGTGGGTTCTTTAGACCTCAGAGCAAAGTATTCTCTGGGGCATCTCGTTATCTCATTTGCCACTGCTGGAAAAACAGGATACAGGTGATGTTTGACCCAGTCTGACTGTCCTCAGGATCTTAACAGCACAAAAGTGCTCCCAGATTGCCTGAACGATGTAAATCATGTAGAATAGATTCTGTCAGTGGAAGTAGCTGCAGTGGACCATTCTTCTAGAGTTGCCATGTGAAATATTTCAGCAGAAGAGTGAGATCCAGAACTCATGTATAAATGGGGATACATGTTTCTCAAATATTTCTTCCTTCAATACAAACCACTTCCTGACCAACTGTGGGGTTTTCTTTTCAAATGTTACTTTTAAATGCAATTAATTGTTCTTGAAAATCTATTTGATTTGCGTTGCCTCTAGTGCTATATATGCAAATGATGCATCCACAGTTTGCATCCAAACTGAAATCCCCTTCCTTGAGATCCTTCTGTTTAAATCAAAAAGCAAAAGGACTGATCCTTGGCTAATATTGATAATTAATTCCATTAATCTACCAGTTGCAGAACTGGTCCAAAATGCACAGAGTATCAGGTAGTTTTCTAAGTGAATTGTCTGGCTTTGTTGCTAAGATTTCTCACCTTATCAAATTTCTTCTGATTTTGAAATGCTTTATTTTCCAAAAGACAGGCGGCCACCTGTCTTTAGCTCACATGACTGGGTCAGTCTAGTCACTCCCCATCTTTGCTGTTCAAGAGTCATTCTTCTGTAAATTTGCATTATTTTTGTGATGAACAAAAGAAGTTGTTTTTAGGAAAGGAAATGCACCTGGGAGGGTTGAGAAATAAACCTGAAGATTTGTTTTTTTAAGGAGCAGTTTAAATTCTGCTTATACTCTGTTCATGTTGTAGAAAGAGTAGCAGGTCTGTTCCTACCCAAAAAAGGGACTTTTTCTCTTCTGCTTGGCCTGGGGACTAAGTCCCTCTACATTCTCAGAAAGAACAAGATTTCCTGCACAAGTGAGATCTGAACCAGCCTATCCCATTACTTAGTTCCCCCTCATGACAGCAAATGTCAGACCAAATCTCTTTTCCTTTCATGTTAAACAACATCTGGCATAGAAGTTCCAGAAACCAATTGCATAAGTGTCCATGAAAACCCTCTCTTTTTATTAATCAGCGTCTTGTACCTAAAAGCTGAATTAGGTCTCTTGAGCTACTAGGAAAAAATCCCCAACCACTTGGAAGCTCACAGCTACTGTCATTGCTGTGAAAACCACAAAAAAAAGGCCACTGGCTTGCATAGTTGTACTGCTCTTCCAGGAAGCAATGCTTTTGGGGTTGCATATATTTAGACATGACCAGAAACAAAACATTGTACTGTAAAAGAAAACATAATTGCTGTAATGAGTGACAAAATGGTAGTCAAACTAGTGTGCTTATTTAACCTTGCTTGTATGCTCATTAAACACAACACTTAACTGCTGCTACACATTTTTAATCAGTGGTAAAATCTAGATGTATGAATCTGTCCCAGGTTAATTAAATGTTTTGTTAAAATTCACTGGGCTGATCCCTAGGTGCTACAGATTTGACAGAAGTAATGTAGGGTAATGGTCAGCAAATGGAGGTGAGAATCTGATCTAATTATCTAAACCACACTTTTCCATCCAAGCTGTGTATGTGATGCCAAGGAAGGAACTGTCTAATCCCACTCTTCAATTCATCTAAATAAGTGGAATTAATTTTTTAGTGTCAGAAGTATGCTTGCAGAGTGTCCCGGACCGATAAGACTCGGGAGTGTTCAATCGATTTCCCCAATGTTTGTGTTAAGACACAAACAAGGTCAAAATGCCCTTAAGGAGTGAAACTTTATTGTTGGTTACTCAGGGGGGAGAGAGAAGGGACAATAGAAAAGTTAGAAACAGAAAAGGGGGGAAGCAAGCAAGATTTGGGATGGTGCAGCAGAAACAGTCACCACTACAGGTTGCAGCAGCATTCTGATGATGCATAGTTGTCTTTTCTTCAGTGGTGAGTGTATGACCCATGCTCTGTACACTGGTCACTTTTTTAGGGCTGTCAGGCACTGATTCATCAGCTTTCCTGGAGCTGAGCAATTCCCAGCCTCATGATGTCAGCAGCTGGAAGTGATGTCAGTGTGGGTCATGGTGGGCAGTGGTGTCTCATGGTCTAGGCAGCAGGAGGGGATGTTGATCATTATCTGGCAGATGGCTCAGCAGCCAGAGGGTGTTGGTGATGGACAGTGGTGCCTTGTTACCTCAGAATGTCAGTTGATATATGTTAGCTGGAGGATTTGGGTGGTGAATAATGGCACCTCTGTATCTTCGTGACTGGAGACACCCTGTGACTCAACAGGCCTTGAGACAAACAGTCTTGGGGTTGATGTTTTCAGTCTCCTACACCAAGCCATCAAAGCCAGGCAATGTTGAAACAAACATTTCTTAAAGGTCTCTTACACAGAGATATCTGCAAGACTTCTTAGAGGCAATGAAGCAGCACTGCAAAGTTATCAGTAATATATAGAAGTAAAGCACAATGATAAGAGTTATCCAAAGAAGGAAGTCCCAGGATGCAACATCAATAGGTGATTAAGATGGTGGATGGTTCTTTCAGATGACTTCTGTTTCCAGAAAAGTCTTTGTTTTAGGCTTCTGTATTTTGTATTCAGTGTAAGGGATCCTTTGAAGAGCCTTCAATGCCTTTGAAGGGCATTCAAAATCACTAGTGATAGCTGAAAAGCAGGGTTCTGGTTCAATGTATAATGATTGGACAGGATATTAAAAAGAACCCACCTCCACCCCTCCCAAACAAACAAACAAAACCCAAACAAAACCCCCAAAACAACACAGAAACCCTTTGTAAATTATTCTGCAATGGCAAGATACCGATATTCAGCTAGCTAGTGCCATTCAAATTACAATGGCAAGATACTGATATTCAGCTAGCTAGTGCCATTCAAAAACATGGAATGCCAATTCCATCAAAGTCAAGATATACCACATCCATCAAGAAGCCCAAGCATTCCATCACCCAGAAGTAGCTGGACTATTTTTACAGGAATAGTCCAAAAAGTTAGAGCATCACACATTGCTTTTTAGCAATTCAACAGAATACCTGCCCAGTGTATGTGTAGACATATCAAAGGTAGGTTCAGCCTCTGTTCTAGTGATTGCACATCTTACTTATGTAGTTGACATTGTGAGTTTCTAAAAATATTCATTTTTCCAAACAGGGACAGGAACCATTCTTTATTTACGAAAGGTAGGTAGGACTTCGGAGGTGCAGACTTCATCTTACTGCTCTGAAAGCAGTATATCCTGAAGCTAAGGGTGTGGCTCTAAGGTGTGATAAGAACTGGTGACTCATTAGAGCAGTTCTTGTCAAAACACATTACTTGTGGCTCTTTCAGGTCGGTACACCTTCTGTAGGCAATGAGTGGGCAAAATTCACTTGAACTGCTGTAGGGAATAATAAACCTTGTAGTGTTAAGGCTATATGCAGATTTATTCAGGCATAAACTAGAGCAGAGTTTTGAAAACTGTTACATGTTCAGGTCTGTATTGATTCTTCACTTAATGCAATGATGTGGAGCCCCTAATCCCATCCCCATTCTCAAGAAGGCTGCATATGTTCTGTTTCTATGATGATTCAGAGTGAGTCTTTCCACAGTGGAAAGGATAGTTTGGTTCCCACACTCCTCAGTCCAGAGGAGGGCTTATGCAGAAGGCTGGTGTCTAATGTGGCACTGCTGGGGATGAGCTGTGGCATTTAATGAGAAGGTTCTGAGACAGATAAAGACCTGAGGCATTCAGACTTTCTGCACTCTTAATGTGGTGGTAGAAGCTCCCTGTGCTTCTAGATATCACTCACTGAAGTAATCCATGTCCCTTTACACACAGGCTTTTGTATGCACCAGTTAATTTTGAGATGGTATGGGCAAATGGAGTCAAGTTTGTTGCATTATCAAGACACTTTTGATGATGGAATAAATAGATCAGAAATGAAAAGCTATGACTGTGGAAATGTTTGGTTTCTCATTATTTCTTTCCATAATACTTTGAGAAGAGAGGGTCTGGCTATCAGATAGCACTTTTCTTTCAACACTGTATCTATGGTAGCTGCTACATATAACCTAGCTGCCTTATGTCTACAGTTGTACTGTACCCTGGAATAGTGCATTATCATCTCATGCATCCTGTGAGTTATGCTGACATGAGTAATTTTTAGTTGAAAATGTTTTGTGCCTTTGGAACATATTTCAGGACCTCCAGAAGGATGGGGAGATGCTCAAGTGCAATTGTTATAATCCTTTTGGTGCATACTGATACAGGTGGGTTTTGTGCACTATGAAAGTGTTTGAAGAAAGTAACAGAAGCATGCTAGAAACTATGGCCCAAATCTGGAATGGACTCAGCTTGAGTTATGGGCAAAACTTACCTGGTGCATTTATATCAGACAGGGTTGTGACTAAGCATCCTTAACAACATTGTGCCCTAAATGCTGGACTCTTATGTCTGAATGAAGTCTATGCTTAAACTAGATTACACCATAGGACAATTCATCTGCTTAGTCCTCTGCAGACAGACTGAGATCTGTTTCACCACTTCTCTAAACTGTCTTGACTTAGCAAACTGCTGCAAGGTCTCTATGATCCCAAAGGTTCTTTGCAGTGCCTTGGCAGAGCTTGCATTGCTCTGGTTTGGAGTTGGGGTGGAGAAAGGACAGGTTTGGGTAGCACTGTTCCTCTGCTGAGCACCCTGCCAGACTTTAAGAAGGGTAAAACTGAGCAGGGGAATCCAAATCTCTACTACTCATTTCACACACATACTCTACATGCTGTGTTTTTTCAAAACAGCTACTGACATCCTTGGTTGTTTAGCTTGTAACACTTGTTTAGTTAGTGTTAGAAGTACTGGATGTGGGGGAGCCTCTTTATCAGTGTCCCCAGACTTTAAGGCCAAGCATGTGGCAGACTGTACTCTCAAGTATGCTAGTCTCCTTTTAAAGGGGGAAGGACAAGATAAAAACAAATTCTGATTATTTTTTTTTTCCCCTGAAGACTTTAGATAAATCTGAAGAAGATGGGATTACTCTTCAGGATGACAGGGAGAGAGACCATTAAAGATACGTTTTGGGATTTTTTTTCTAGCTGAGAACCACAAAAGCTAATGAGCATTTTTAAAATTAACTTACAAACAAGGTGAGTGCTTATAGTATAGGTTGTGACAAAAAAATTAACTGTATAAACAAGATGAGTGCTTATAGTATAGGTTGTGACAAATGTATTACAAAGTAGTTTATAAGCCATTATTGTTACATGTCAATACTGTGACTGGAGCAAGGAAATTGCATTTCCATCAAATGAAGCAACAGAAGGGCAAAAATATCTTGTTATGCCTTGGATAATCTAGTGAGACTGCTAACAAATACTGATGGGAATCTCATACACATCCTTCAGTAACAGAATTAAGAATTGTAATTATAAATTGGTTCCCATGGACAGTCATTAAGACATCTTGAAATTTCTAAAGGAGCTTCCCTATTACTAATAACCTGAAAGACAAATGCAAACCTGAAATAGTTCTTTTCCATTTCTATTGTATTTTCCAGTCCCCACTCCTGTAGTTCAGTGAATATATATTCAGGATTTTACTTCTGGCATATTTATACTTATCTGAGATGCAAATATAAGTACAAAGGAAACAGGGACAGGTACATAATTTGCACTGCTTTAACAGGGAGCTTGTTATTAATGGTGACAAGAGCACCATTGTTTTGCCCTACTCTTTCACCTCACTTTCACTGCTTAAATACTCTAATGGATTTTAAAGCATAACTAGCTATTTGTGGGATATAATGTTTCTGTCCCACCAGACATCAGATGGATCAAATAGCTGACTGTTGTATATCTGGATGTGCCTTTAAGTACCATGTGGCCAGAAAACACAAGTAGAGTGTACTGGACCTGGGATTTGCTGTGACCTGCACTTAAATGGCCTCAACTTTCTGTTGTATTTGTGCAGCTGAGAACAATTTGTTTGAAAGTTGTTTCTTGCAGAACTCAAGGCTTTTAAAGATGTGATTACATCAGAGTATGGAATCACATGCTTTTTCTATGATGAGCTCCTGGACTGGTTTTGACCAAGATCTCAGCTCATGCTTGTGGCTTTCCATCTAAATTGTATGCAGTATTTGAAAGGATGATACCTTTCTGTGCTAATGGACTATCCCTGTTTTCCACCTGAGTTCCCAAATTCTTCTAATCTCTCATTTTCATGTGGTAGTTTTTCCAATGCTAAAGCTATTAAATGCTCACTTGGGACAATCAGAATGTGTATGCTGTTCACAGGGAAAGGATCTGCAGAAGGAATGCTCAGGAGGGAAACAGTGTATATGCAGGACAGCATCAAAGATGCTATTTTGCTCAATTGGTTCCCAGTGAAACTCATTCAGTATTTCTCAACAAACTCATTTAAACCACTAAGATACTAGAGGAAACTAGTACACAAAGCAGTGTGTATCACTGCTGAATCATAAGGCTCAATGACAGTAACATCCACTAGGTGTTTCACAGTGTATTTTTATCTTTAGAGTTTGCTTTTGACCCTTTCTAAGGTTGCTATCAAAGTACACTGGCTTTCCAGGCAGTCAGCAGGCTCCCTTGAGCTCTTTGTCATGCAGCCTGAGCTACGGCTGTTGCTGCTCTGTAGCTACGACTTTCAAAGTCTGAATAACCTTTCTTGCTCATGGAAATTGATTGGCTCTTGAGCCACTAATAACAACGACTGCCAAACAGGAAAAAAAATTTTTAACCAAAGGGTTGCTCTGAACTTTGAAGAATAACATTCCATTCTTTTTATAAGACATCTTTTTCCGAAGTTATCTTACTGTCACTGATTTTGCATGGTATACATGTCTCAAGGACAGCTTTTTTTACAACAAGAACAACCGCTAACTTGGTTCAATTTTAGTTTTCTAGAACAGCTCAAGTGCAAGAATTGTGTATGTGTCAAATTAGGAAATGGGAGTGATATCCTCTATTGTGATCTGGAATTTTTCAATAAATGAAGTATCAAGACAGTCAGAGAATTCAAGCCTAGTGAAAGAGACTGGAATTTGATCTGTAGCCATGGTGTGAGATAATAATGGAAATAATACTAAGAGGATCAATAATCATGCAAAGATTCATAAGCAATCAATAGCAATGTTTTAGATTTTGCTTTAACAGCATATGATTAGATGTAGTACTTCTTGTCTGGCTATTTGCCTACATCTAACAAATGCTTTCTTAAAATGAAAATTAAGTCATTGAACAATAACCTAGTCCCAAACATAAATATTTTCTTTAGTACTGAAGAAAATCTCAAATTGTTTAAATACAAAGAAATACTTCCAAGTTCCCTGCTTTGTTGCCACATCTCTTCATAATGGATTGAGTTGTGAAACAAGTGTCAAAATAATCAGATGTCATAACCCAACATGTACACTCTAATCCAAATTAAGACTAGTGTTTAGCCATGAAGAAGTTAGCCTTGTAAAAGCTATTCCTGAATCTGAAGCTTGGTCACTTCCAAATCTTTATTTTATGATGCAATTTAAAAAAAAAAAAAAGCATTTTAAAGAAAGGATTAGAAAAATGTACTCCAGAGAAAACACTTCCAAATATCTCCTGCGGATTAATAAAATAGGACACTTCCTGATTAGGAAGGTATTATGAGACATAATAGATTGGGTAGTAATGATAACAATGGATTACACAGAAAGGCTCTGTTTAGGAAGAACATATACATAAAATAATTCCTGTGCAGTAAATAGCACTTTCAAGTATTTTAGATATCTGTAGATGCATTTTGAATGATTCCTGGCAGTTTTGGTCTATCAAATCTTTGCTATAAAGCTTTCCTTTTTAGAAATTCTTTAGGATTTTGTCTCAGAGACAGAAAATGAGCAGTGGAAAGAAAGGCATGAATTTGATGCTTTTTTTTTTTTTTTTTTTTAGCTCTTCTGTTTTAAAATGCTTTCTTCCCTATGCTTTTAGAGGAATATGAGGAAAGCATTCTTGGGTACATCCTTGGATTTCGTTTGCATGTTCTCTATGAAACATTAGAAGAATGTCTAAAGGAAGAAGGGAATTATGGCAAACCCCATGTACATGCAGGAGATATGCATGTACTTGCAAATGCTGGCTCAAAGGGGAATAAGCACACCTACATACAGACCAGCATTTTTATGCAAGCATAAATGATGTGTGAAATTGCATCACTGGGTCATGAAGTGCAATGATCTGCACTGCATGTGGCATTTACCCTGTTTGCTTGGTTCTTTTTGCTTATCTGCTCCTGACAATAGACAGAAAGCAGGTACCTGACTAGTTGGCCTTTGGTCTGTTTCTCTCTGGCTTGTATTTTCCATATGGATGATAACCACAAATAACCACTGAGCAGAAGTATCAACATCATGACTTAAAAAGAAACCTGAAAAACCCCAAAGTGCAAAGAGAATAAATGTTGTCACTGATGTTACTTTATTCAGTGCTTCTGACTCCTGTCTGGTAATAACACATTCAACAGAAGACAGCAAAATTCCCCCCTTATTTCACTTGCCTAGCTTAGTGAAATTGCACTAGTTGTTCCCTCTGTCCAATGTAAAACCACTCTGGAAACTTTCAGAATGAAGATCCCTACATCAGTGACTCTCCTGCTTGTATCCAGATTTGAGATTTTTGAGATCTGTAGGTCTCTATAATTTGAAGAAACTCATATACTGCAATAAAAAAGTGTCTATCCTTCACTTCTCCCTGAAGAATTTCTATGTCCTCTCTTGTCCTGTCATCTAATAGAGCTGGACATATCTGGGATAAATCAAATAAATCAAGAGGGTTTAAGCTAGTGAAATCAGAATTGCACAGTTAACTGACAAGGGGTCTGCCACTGGAGAACTTAGAAATTCAGCAATGCTTAGTTTTCAATTGTAATTCTGCAGCTTGCGCTTGTCCCTTGTTTTCTTCTTCAACATACGTGGAAATATTTTGAGAGGTCATGGAGCAATCTTCTTCCTGTGGTATTTCAAAAAATTTTACCTTAAGAACACTGGAAACTAAAAAATCTTCAGTACATAATAATCTGTTTCTCTCAATATTGATTTACTAATGAAGAATTAGACCTAAATTTGGCTTCAGTCCACAAATAATTTGTTATTTTCAGACCCTGAAAAGCAAAGTCTGCCACACAAAACTACTTACACTGTTTACCTTATTCCCTTGGAAAAAAGTTAATTTCCTGTACTGTAGTGTACTTCAATCTGTCCTGTCTATCCAAACACTTCCATGGTCCTTGCTGTTCATAAATTGCATCTGACCTGACATTCTCACAGTCCTTTCTGTTTTATTGCTTAGTGACATTTCCCCGGGTAATGTAATGTTTTCGTTTTCACACATAAGGAACAGACACAGCAGGTAGACTGAAGTATTTACCCTAGGCTATATGGGAAGTTTGACAGAGCCAAGACCTGACTCCAAGTATCTGGAGCTGCTGCGTGGTCACTAGACATCAGTTGTCATCTGCTTGCAATATCTTCTAGTGTATTCCAGCAGTGGGTGAAATGATCACTTTTCCTATGGGACCAAAAATACAGTGTTGTAGAAAGAGGATTCTATTACTGATCCTGGGTACTAGCCAAAATCATTATGGAATTTTGCAAGAATTCTACTCTCCCTTTATGTACTCCTGACTGTACTTAGCTTGCTTCCTTTGCCCTATATTAGGTGTCATAAGTCACATTTTGGATAAAAGCTGAAAATTATGGAGACACACTTTGATCAAATGATAAATCTGAGAGAAGGATAATTGGATGCACATTTTATTTTGTATAGAGCATCAGATTTATACAACTATTGTGTGTGAAGCTTAACTTTCTTTCCACAGCATGGAACCTTGTACTGCAGAAGCTATTTTAAAATAATGCAATTTTAAACAGTATGAATACAGTAAAGCTAAAAATATCACCACACTATTTAAAGCAGCTGTATGAAAAAAATAACTCTTGTCCTGAGGCTCTTGCTCTCTTACCCAGAAATGCCTGAACATCAGGGTGGCTCAGCTAGCTTTAGGAGTAAAAAGGATGTTGCATTATTAATGTTATTTTTGGTAGGAGTCATTTTCAAAGAGAAATGTTGCAGCTTTCTGTAGGTCAGTCAGACTTAGGACTTGATCAGCTTGGCAAAAAAAACCCCAACATTGCCTGTAGGAAACAATTTATCGGGACAAGTTGTGCTCCCATTAGCTGCCCCAGGCTTCCTGGGAGTGGAAAGTTGCGCTAGCAGCACAGAATGTGAGAGTTTTGAGAGTTTATAAACTGAGGACAACTTCAGTAGAAAAAATACTGCTCTAGGCCAACAGATTGCAGCTGAATAATTGTTGTAGGATAAATCCTTGCCATATTAAACCACAGATGAGAACATGTGTGCTACCTGGCACCCTGGAGAGTTTTCATATGGGACAAAGGTTAGTGAGTCCTTGAAGTCCACAAGGAACTCTGGTCCACAGAGATGTTAGCCAGACAGCTCTGACTAATGGGCGTGAAAATAATATTTACTGTTTTCTTCAAATAGTTTGATTATATACACAACAGTAATCCATCTGTGGTCAAATGTGTACAAGCTCTATTGAAAATCATTGGATTATAGTGAAGCCAGATATTGTCCTTTCAGCTACTTCCTTATTCCTACTCTGAAGTATGAAGCCTGGGAGATATTAATCATAAGGAAATTAAATTTTTTGTAGACTTTTAAAGAAGCATTAAAAATAATTAAGAAATGTTAGTTATTTTATCTCAAATATTAAAACTGAATCAAGCAATAGTTTACTACTTGCCTGGAAAGTGCAAGATCACTAGGATGGGTGCTCCTATAGGAATTAAGAGCCTATTCATCTGCAAGTATCTCAAAGAATTTAGTGCTGAACTTTGACACTGATACTTTAAAAATAATAATTAGGTACAGATTCTGATCTCAGTAATTAATTACTCTGGATGTAAAGCAGCCTGATACACCTGAATTTAGCCCTCCATGAGTAATACTTATTTCAACTGCAGATTAAAATGGTTTTAATACTGGGAGATATCAGAGGCAAACACTTTAATGAATGTACACATGCTGTGAGTGTCCTGTGCCCCTTACATCACTCTTCCTGCTTATGCATCAATTGTCCTCCATCAATTCTGGATCAAACCTCCTTTTCCCACCAGATGTCATTTCTACCACAGATTCAGATCCCACTCCTGGCACTTACACTCATCCATTCTGTGAAGACTCTTATGTTGGCAAATGCAAGCACTCTATATCATTAGTCTTTCAGAAAGAATCACCTCAATGCCATTTTCTTCTCGCACAAAAATGGGCTGTGCTGGGAAGATGGGACTGCATTACAGATCAATCCTTCCCCTTATGCAACAAAACAAGAAAATCCGGGGACTGGAGAACCTGGGAACAGCCCCCTTACTACTGCACAGCATGAAAGACAACTTCTAATGTCTGGTGATTCCTCACATGTATCTTGGTAGTTCACAGAGACATTGGTACAGCACTTGGACTGATTTACAGGGCTCACAGGGTATTTCAACTGCTGCTGTGGATGACTTGTCTGTAATTCTGTCCCTGCTTCTTCTATTTCAAAATGTGTATGGTTCAGTTCTAGGATGCAACATGTACAGCTCCTATTTACTGAATAGCACAGCGTGTAGTCAGTCACATCTGCTAACAGTGTCAAAACAGTTTTTATTGCTTTTTTACTCCTGTTAGCTTTGCAGAGACAATACAGCTGAATTGCAAGGCTGGTGCATTATTAAGAGCTCATTTGCTGAGCTCCGCATAGAGAATAGTCTCTGCTAGTATTGTGTGAGCCAGATGTGCACCTTTGCTTATTCTCTAATACTGGACTGAACATGGGGCTGCTGAGCAAGGAGCAGCAGCTCTTAGAGTTTACCTTAGGTGTGAACTGGAGCCATGAATGTGAACTTTCTCAGTGCTGTGCTTCAGAGAGCAGATAGGATTAAAGAAGCTCAGCATAAATACAGAAGGAAATCCCAGATGTGACTCAAGTTACAAAGAACTGCTGAGGCCTAAATTTTGTTACTGCTTCACATGTATTCATGAGAAGACAGGATTTATACTGCATTTTTCTACATGGAACTAACCTGATGTATCTCTCATGCTGATGTGTATTTTAGTGGTACATAACAGAAATTATTATTTTATATAGGGATATAACTTTACTTTTTTTCTAGTCATTAGCTAAGACAGTTAATATCTAATGGTAATGTCTTTTTAAGGTAAACGGTTAAGAATCAGAGTCATCAAGGTTGGAAGAGACCTTTAAAGATCATCAAGTCCAACTGTCAACCTGGTGCTATCACTGTAACCCCTAAACCCTAAACCATATCACCCGGTGCCAGACCCAGATGTCTTTTAAACATCTCCAGGGATAGTGATTCCACCACCTCCCTGAGCAACCTATTCCAATGCCTTAAAGCAAATGTTGAAAGCAAAGGATTTAGCTGTACTTCTCACTGAGCATATAAGCATTGCTTGTGTTTGGGTACTGTGAGAAGCTGTACTTCTCACGGAGCATATAAGCATTGCTTGTGTTTGGGGTTTTTTTCAGGCTGACATTTAAGTTTAAAACTGATTAAATGTTTACTGGGGCTGATGAACATTCCTCCTGTAAGTAATGCAGCTTAGGAGAAAAGGAAGTTGCACATGGAAACTTATTTACGAGAAAAGGAAGTTGCACATGGAAACTTCAAGGACTTCTCCATAGCAAGAATTCCTTGTATGTTGGTTGTACCTAGAGATCAGAAATTGTGTGAGAACTTAAAGGCAGGGAAAGGTTCTCGTAAACCTAGGAGATGCCAAAGAGCCCCTGCAAGGTGGTATATCTAACTTTTGTAAACTTGGCCCTCAGTCTTCCTAGCTGAGTGCTGTCATAGTCATGTCACTTGTAGTTCAAAAGAAGAGGTAAGGCAAATTATGTATGTGGAGTAGTCATTTCTTGGTATCCAGCAGGTACAGTGATGTGGTGGCATAATTTCAAGTTCATCTGCATGATTTTAGTTGTAAGCCTGTGGACTAAAAGGAATTGCTGTGTCTGCAGAGACCTTGGTAGGAAGATCCTGGATCTGAAATGCTGATAGAAAAGAGCAGTATCTATAAGCAAAGTTTTCATAATGAGCTAGAAGAGCAGGCCAAGCAAGGTCAAGAGCAAGATGTGCAAGGGCAGAGCTGGAGGAGCAGGCAGGGCTCAAACAGTGGTATGAGATTCAACCAGGAGAGCAGGTAGCACCTGTGGCCAAGAGGAGCAGCTGATGTTGTAGGGCCAGCAGCAGCTTGAGTAAAGCCTTATGCTCTTCTTCAGGTGACAAAGCCCTGGGACTGATGACTGAAAACTGAAGTGTGCTTGATAGTGCAGAAGATGAGGAAACACCCACATAGCTACATCAGGTGAAGGAAAGAAAGTTGTAAGCTATTATAATGCAACTTTACTGTTGCATCTTACAGCTTTTTTCTTCTTGCTGTCCTTTTCTTCCATTCAGTAAAGTAACAATTTATTAAGAAAATTATTGTATTTTTTAGGTGTGGAAAAATTAGGTATTTGAGCACCAGATAACTTAGTTAAATTTTCCCAGCTTTGGGGTGGGGATTCAAGCTGATGTTTTATTATTGGCTATTGAAGTTTAGACCTGGCATGGTCAATATCAATCTAAGACTGTCAGAAACATTGCAGAAGGCTGTATATAACCTCAGGACATTTGTCCTGAGTGATTACGACATTTCATAGTGTGTTCTTTTGCCTGCAATTGGAAGGGATATGCTATTTAAGCGTATATCCACTTCTTTTTCCTTTTATTAGTGGGATATATTGACAGATGAGGGAAGACAGCAGCAACTGAACCCATGCCAGACTTATCTCCACAATATTTGCATGGGGAGGTGGATCTGACATTGCAGAATGACAGAGGGAGACTGTAGATCTGTGCTTGCTATAGCTGTATTCATGTCATTGTGATTTTATATATTTGTAAAGATAATGTAGCTCTTCACTCCACACAAAATGGAGTGTGTGTGATATTATTCATTTGGATTCTTGTGAAGCATTGCCTGTGAAAGAAAGTCAACCTGAAAATCTCAGGACAAAATAACAGATAGTTACAAAGCACTATGACAACCAAAAAAACAAGAGCAGAAAAAATGTTTAGAAGAGACATATGGTTTAACATGCTGGCCCATTTTTGGTTGATCTCTTTCCAATCCTTCTGCTCTCTCAACATAACCTCTCTCAGTCCCTCCTTTATTCCATAAACCCATCTGCCTTCATCTGTTAATTCAGCTCTCTGTTACTACTGAAGTGTTTATCAAGCCAAATGAGTGTGGACGATGAGCTCCTCTATTCACTCCAACCTAGTTAAAACAGGCCTGCTGCTCAGTGGTGGGCCAGTGTTGAGAAATATGTAAATAAGTAATGACTTGTCTGGAAATCTTTGAGAGGGAGGCCACAACAACTGAGTATTTGGCATCTTCAAAAAAATTTTCAAGGCCTGGATGCAGGCAGGATTCATCTCATCTTCACCACCATACTGAGTACACAGCGATTTTTGGCTTAGTGTGCTTTCAGAAGGTAAAAGGAATATCCCTGCTTGTCTTGAGCTTGATCCTCTTCCAGTTCTGTCTGGGAGAGATCTCATGAGAAGTCTCAACTTATCCTACAAGCTTAATTGCCCCATCAAGGGGGAAACCCAATTTTTTTTTGTCCTCCTTGGAAAGCACTGCTTTCACCTCTCTGCAATATTGCTGTGGGAAGTGTTAGTCTGAATCCAGCTAGTAGAAAACGAACCCAGTAAAACAGTGGGGACCAAAGGATCACAGCAAAGCCTCAGCAGG
>NW_008678821.1:22706-25361 GCF_000695815.1 Acanthisitta chloris
AGGAATTGGGTGCAGAGCCATCCCCTTTCGGTTGGGATTCATTTATTCCTTTTAAATATCCATTCTCACCAAAAGAAAAATCTTTCTGGCTGTGTTCTAGCACAATGTTAAAGCATGTCTAACAAATATTGATGTCTAAACACATGAATAGTTGTCTGGTCGTGTTCTAGCACAATGTTAAAACATGTCTAATAAATATTGATGTGTCTAAACACATGAATAGTTGTCTGGTCAGTAATAAGGTAGTGCTGCCTGTGGAAAGGTAAACTTAGTGAACTTCATCAGAACTAGTCCTCTTGGGGAAGTACCGTCAAAACCTATTCCTGTAACTAGAGATCTTCTCATTTTGCCCCTTCAGAGGAGGTCTCCATTTGAGATTAAAATTAAATATATGTTAATTATGCCAAATCACTCTTGGTGCTGTGACTCTTCACAGGTGTCCTGTTGTCTTCTGGCTTCATTGCTGCAGTTATGATGTAGCGCTAACTTTTTTCATAGCTGATGAAACAATTATCCCACTCTTTTAGCATAGATGCCTAAGAAGATAAGACTTGCATAAATACTTTCAGTGCCTGACTTTATGCAACCCATACAGTCTTTAAACTGGCTGAGAACTCTCATCTAATGAGGGAATCTCAAATATATCAAGTTCTTATAAGATTTATGACAGCTAGGTAGAGGAGAAGAGACCCTGATAAAGGGCATTTCCACCCCCACTTTCCTGGTGTGGGATAAAAAGCTGTAATGTGAATTCATCATTCATGGGGGACTTAACAAAGAAGCTGCAGGAACACTCATGAAAATTATTTCACTGGTGACAGGACAACTTGCTGTGATATGGGCTTAATCTTTGTGTCATCGAATATGCTTTATGATTTTCTTTTTCATTAAGTGGAACCTCAGTTGTAAAAATAATTGGTCTCTCAGTAGCATTATCATAGGCTTTATGCAAGATAAAATATGCAGTGTGTTTGCCCACGTAGAATAATGTTTCATAATCACTATCTCTTCTGCCAGGGACACTAATATTTAACCTTCTGTTTTGAAGCTGGTTAGCATTTGCTCAACAAAGAAAATCAAGGTAGAGGAAAATAAACTTAACAGGGACAAACATCTAACCAGTGTATATCTACATGTAAAACAATCAGGTGAAACTGCAAAAATCAGACCATGCAAATGACTGTAGCTGAAGGGTTGGAATTCTTTTGATCATGTTGGTTAAATGCTCCAGTATTTCAGTTCCTCTGTAAAGAAACTCCTCTGTACACCCAGAATAAAACAGGGATGAAGCTTGGGCTGTTGCATAGCACGCTACCTGCTCTTTCAAGGCAGAGGGTTGGTAGCTACAGGGGCTCCAGCCCTGCTAGGTCATAAATCACTCTTGGGCCTGCCTCATGTCATTCCCAGTATTTGGTCATTTCTTCTGGGAGAGTGCCTGTCATGGCCCTCCCAAATGTTCAGATTTGGGCTGCCAGGAGGAAAGGATAGTGTCTAAGAAATGCAGCTCATGCCCGAGAGCTGTGTAAAGAGAGCACTCTGTTAGAGCCTGAAGTCCTAGCACCTACTCTAGGCAAGTGCCTATTGCTATGCCTAAGCATGGCATTCAGCTGAGATATGAGCAATCCCATCTGTGTAAGGCAAAATACGGTAAGAGACATCAGACAGCATCAGTCAAGTGCCTCTTTAAAGGCTGTGTGTGTCAGTAACAAAGCTCCGAGTCTCAACAGAGTGAATAAGCCACAATCAGAAGCCACACGAGCCAGGTATGAGAATATCACTTAGACATACATGAGTCTAGCATGTAGAAATGCTGCCCTATATCATCTGAGTGGCAGTCTCTCTATTGGGCAAAAACTGTGTTTATTGGTAAAATTTAGTGAATACTAAGTTGCAGAAAATAGATATACTTACATGGCATCTAGTTCAGTTGAAAATGAAGCCAGCATAAAAAAATTAGGATATGCCCAAATGTAGATCTGAACAGCTAAATTATCCTTACAGCACAGTGTCTTCTCCCAGTTCTTCCAAGGTGGTGGATTCCAATGGTTTATCAATCATGCAGTCTTTACTTACACAGTGGCCACCCAGAGCCAATGGCTGTACTCTTATATTTGGCTGATTAAAAGGGCAATATAAAGCTTAAGCAGCTTCAAGTTACTCTCAGATTTTATACAGCTTTAAGGCAGAAGCATGCTTAGTTAATGATTTAGAGACTGACCATTTCTTCTTGTAGAAAAGCTCTCTTAGGGAATGTTTGGGTCTGTTTGCACCTGGCCTCCTACAAATGCAAAATATGAGCACACCTTATGAGAGCCTTACGCAGTCCTACCATCATCCAGATCAGCTCAAGAGTCCTGCAGAGAAGGCCATCAGTGGGTTTTGGTTTTTTTTATTGGCTGTAACATGACAACCACCATATCTGTCTGTTTTTTCAGATCAAGGTGGCCTGACACCTGCTAAGACTAACTAAAATTTCCCAGTTTTTATCTTATTTGATCAAAGCTTTTAAAAATAACCACAAACCATACTACACTAAGTAGAAGTTCCTCTGATATATATCAGGCATGAGCCACCTGAATGACACATTTTGGAAATACAGTGGAATCTGTCCTGTGCCAGCTCAAGGCTGTATGTTTGTTTACCTCGGAAGTATTC
>NW_008678821.1:25404-27824 GCF_000695815.1 Acanthisitta chloris
CTCTCCAAGCCAAATTGTTCTGCTTCCATATTCTGCTTTTGCAGGACTACTCTGGCTGTCAAAATTCTGCAAAATTCCCTGCAAAACAAACACACATCTTGGTCACTTGTTGCCCAAATCATCTTGACCTGGTACTGCCTGCAGACCTGTCCTGAGGCATGACTATGGCTTAGCTTAGGGCTGAAAATAAACCAGGAGCTGCTTGACAAGCCTGTGGGACAGCAAAATGTGCTGTGTTGCTTATTCTGTGGGAGGTTGGGGAGTGTATAATAGGGAGGCATATGAAATTCAGAGGTTTGTTTATTATATAGATAAGAATCTGAACTGCCAAAGTTTAGTCTAATTTTAAAGCTCCTTATGCATTATGCAACTCTCCTCCTTTTCAGTCAAAGTTACAATGGAAACCACTTTATTTTTAATGTGTATAATTTCATTCTTTTGAGCAACAGCAAGGCAAAATGTCCTCTTCAAAGCCTGGTTCATTTTCTGAACCAGTTTGCACATTCACCTTCTGCTCAATATTTGAATGCACATCTATTGGAAGTGTGTATACATTTTGCCTCTTGATCTTAATTTTGATCTCTGGTTTTACTCGAATTCCAACAGAGGACAATTTTTAATTTCCTTCTTGTGTAGCAGATTGAGGACATTCTTTTCAGTCTGAAAGGAAAGCAGGGGTAGTAGCTTGTGAAAAGGAAAGCATATGCCCTGGGCCCCCAGGCATACAGAGTGTGACAAGGTCTTCAAATCTCATGTCCTGAAGTGTGCTCACGGGGGTTCTGGCTCCTCCTTGCACACCCATAATGTTAAGCTGTCTCTACAACTCATAATCAAGCTTGGACTTTTTGCTGCTGAATTTAGACTGTTTTTAGAGCATGCACATTTATCAAGGTCCCTGTTTTAGCTAACTTAATATTTTTGATAAAATCAATATGTGTCCACCATTGAAGATGAGAAACATGTCTGAGTATAATACATGATGTAGAATTACACCAGTAATCCACAGGAGCAGAAGGAGTTGGATAAAAGCTCAGAGTGGGCAATGAATCAAGAGTGAGGAGGCTTGGGCCAGTTCTCTGCTCTCTTTCAGGAAAAAATGTGTGACTTTTTGGCAAACTACTTCACTTTTCTATTCCTCTGACTCTCTCCCTCATCCTCACTTAATTCCTTCCTATTTAGACTTTCCAAGTGCAAGGGCAGAAGCACCTGCCTACCATGATCAGTTTCAGCATAAACACTGATACACAGATTTAAAACAAGGAAAGTATCTGTCTGGAGGCCTCCTGTAGGTATTTGTAAGCATAGCCCACTGCAATCTATGATTGTTGGATGGCATCACTGGATGAAGAGAGCCAGTGTGCTTGTCCAAATGTCACCTGAATTTCTCAAACACCTGCAGAAGAGTGTGTTTGCTCACAGACATGTCCGGAGATGCATATCAATTTACTTGTGTGGACTTCATGGCCTAGTATGCCTTTTGGTCTGCCTTGCTCCCAGGGAAAAGCTGGTGCAGCTTTGTGGTGATGGGTCTCCCTTTCTTCCTGCTCTGCACAGGGAACTAATTGGTCTTGTGTGTGGGTAATTCTGATTGTTCTTTCTTCAGGAATGTAATAAAATACCTAGCCATTCTCCTTTCCAAATTCGAGTTTTCTTCTGAGGTTTCTGCTGATACGGGGTTCTGATTTCTCCCATTTTACCACTTTAAGAAAGGAAATGAGATGATCGAGTGGAAATTAGAGGCCACAATGTGTCTTAAAATATTTTAGAGTGTGTTAAAAATGAAATTAAAATAAGTATTTCTTGCACTGATACCAAGCACAGTAAATCTTCGACCCAATGAAATTTGTATGAGGGGAGATTGCAAAGATGGTTCAGTTGTGATGTTACTGGGCACATTTGTGGCTTTTATCAACATGTCTTTGCTTCGGGACACAACTCAAGCTCCAGAAGACTGTTAAAAAATGTATCTATGTAGTAGTGGGGGGGGTGTGTGGGGTGTGTGTGAATTCACTCCAACAGGATGGTTTAAAAAAAGCGCTACTTAAAAAAACCTTTTATCTAGAAAAACGAGGTGAGAGGGCAAGCAGGCCTCTGCAGGATTTTCTGTCTTTTTGCTCTTCCAGCTGACATGAAGAACTGTTCTTCAGCCCTTTTGACCGGTGCATGCAGACACAGTAGGTTGCTGGTAGAAGCTGTTGCTCCCTGGAGTCCCAACAGCATTCTTGGTCAATTTTTGATGAGCAGGTTTGCAAGACTTGTGGGAGAAATGAGTATAGAGCACCTCTGCCCCCATCCTGAACTACATCTTGAAACTTGCTGTCTTCCAAGCTGTGGAACTGTGACTTTCTTTGTCCAGGGGTGCAGGTCAACAATCCCTGTCTGGGCGGAGAGGAGGGTGGTGACGGGTACATATTCCCCGG
>NW_008678822.1:0-582 GCF_000695815.1 Acanthisitta chloris
TTAGAATTGTCATGTGGCTAAATAAATTCCTGGAAATTCCTTAAAACACTGGTATATCATTGCTTATGCTACACGTAAATCACAAATTAAAAAGTTCCAAGTTGCCTGGAGATATGGAAAAGTGACAAGTGTCAGGCCATTCCTGACAGATTCAGATATATCATTCATATATATCTATATGTTAGAGATACATCTATATGATAGAGATATATCTATATGATAGAGATATATCTATATCTATATCATATATAGAGAAAATGTTTCAGCTTGCCAGATTTTCTGGGCTAAAATTACTGTCAAAGCAGAAATGAGAATACGTAGTTACTAAGATGAGTGTTGACTTCTTTAGTCCCTAAAATTGCCTTTCTTTGAATTAAAAATGCTTTCTGAGAATCAAAAAGCCCTAGCATTTTTTCAACATTTTTAATTTGACAAGATAACAGTATTTGAAACTTATGACATTCTTTTAGTCTGGTTTTCATTTGCATATTTTTGTGCTTCATTAATTATGCAATATATGGCAGACTGTTAGTCTTTCACTATAATATACCACCTCTTAGAAAGACACACATTAATTGGGTA
>NW_008678822.1:603-18534 GCF_000695815.1 Acanthisitta chloris
TTTGAAATACCCCCTGCTGGAGTCTCTCTTGCTACCAAGTACAGGGACAGTTTCAGACCAAAAAAAAAAAAAAAAGGCTAAATTAGCCATTGTGAACATCCCCAATTCTAAACAAGCAGGATTTTTTCATTAAGAGATTAAAGTGCAGGTACATTTTAAATTTGTCTTCCTGCTGCCTCCAACCCCTTCCACACTTGGTGCTTCTCTCACTAAGATGTCTGCAAGTACCTACAAAATCCACATGCATCAGTAAATTCCAGCTGGGTTTAAATCCCAACAACACACAGCCTTCTTGAATCCTGCAGGATTACCAAATACTACAAATCTAAAGTTTATGATAGAAAATGTAATGCACAGTGTACAGAACAATGAATGCTCTAAGACATCACTCCCAAGTGTACAAAGTGGACAGACTCAGACCAGATCCTCATGGCACTGATAGAAATGTTCCAGCATTAGCATTTTGTCTACATGTGCAAGTACTCCATAGTGAGAGTTCTACCCTCTGAAGCATGGACATAATACAAAGAAGCCATCAATGGAAAACATATATGCTTTCATCAGTATTTTTCATTTAAATGCTGTTGAATGCTAATCAGAGCCATCATTTTGAATATAAAATCATGCTACTCTTGGATGTCTGTTCATGAACACTGCACAGAAAGGGCTATGAATTCCATAAAAAGCAGAAGTCCAGAAATTGTTTCATATGGGGTAAACTCTGACCTTCTGTCTGGCTCCCAGAGAACCTAAGGGAGGTTTATAACTATGAGCATCTCAACATTTGTGGGTGATAATGTCTGAAAAAAAGGTCAATAATTAGATTAGCAAGTAACTCTTCAGAGTTATCCATCCATCCTCACTAGATAGCAGCTTCACATGGAGAGCAATAAATCTTACAATCAAGCAAAAGGAATTAACTTAATCTAAGAGCCATCCAAAACAATACACAAAATGCATTGTTGAGAGATGAAAGGAATATCTGCATGGACATAAACCACAATACACTCTGCCAGAAGTCTGACAGCTAAGGGTAGGAAGAAAAGACATATGCAAGAATTCAAACCACACTTGTGAAGACAAGTTCTAAAATGTGAAAGCCACAAACTTTTCTGTAACATCACAATTCCTTTCTTTTTTTTGTCGTGCAAGCCAATATCTGCAGCAAAACAGCTAAAAATCATGTCATTCAACAGTTGGATTTTCACATGATAAAGAGTCACTTCTATCCAAATGTTATTCTAATATCTAGATAAACCACACTCTTATTTTCTCCAGTATCTCAGTACAATCTGGAAGAGGGAAAATATATTTTTTAGATCCTTTTGAAAGTTCATGCAAGTAGAAATATCGTGCTGCCTTCTAATTTCTCTGAAGAGGATTAAGCAAACAGAAGATTCCCCAGAAATGCCCAGAGATACAAGACACAATTTGGCAGCCTTACTCGAAGGCCACCCATGGAGTAAAAGAGCTACTTAACACAAGTACAGTTTGTAGTTTCTACATTTGTAAAGGTAATAGAAAATTGGATCACTTGATTTGCACTTTGTGAAATGTAAAAGCAGTAAATAGTAGAAGAAAAGATTTCAAGAACTTGTTTGTTTATTTGTTTCACATTGTTAGTTAACACTAGGAGATGTTAATATTCTAGTTATATTTAATTTTTTAAGTGCCTAAAGTCCTAGGCTAACATGACCTGTGACTTCCCTGCTTTTATTATGTTCACTCTTGTTGTCATATCAAAATCCAGTTTTCAAGAGAATGTCAAGTCCTTGATCAAAACAGTCTTTTCTTACATTCTAACCAATGAACTGGAAGTAGACTGGGCTTCTATGGGAATAATCTACCACAG
The DNA here is from genome assembly GCF_000695815.1 of Acanthisitta chloris. Lineage (NCBI taxonomy): Eukaryota > Metazoa > Chordata > Aves > Passeriformes > Acanthisittidae > Acanthisitta > Acanthisitta chloris. The sequence goes on from NW_008678822.1 coordinate 2,456, forward strand.
TTTAGGCCACTCAGCACATTTAATACACCCTCACACACACAATGTATAAAAAGATAAAGACTATTAAATATATTGTTTTGACACAATTTAAGAAAATACAGATTCAAAGTATTCTGGATCATTTGGACACATCTTTCTTCCATTAATTTTAATGGAAGAGATGGACCAAGTTCATACTTGACTTGCAGTGATGCAATCTCACAGAAGTCAGATGGACAATATTGATATACTTTTGCTAAGAATAAGGGTGTAGATCTCCCAAAAGAGAAGTGCAGTTTTGGGATCAAAATGATCCTATGTCAGAAAAATTCAACAGTACTCTCCTTTGGTGAAGACATACTGATTAAAACCCCTGATGCAGTCTTTCTTTCAAATGGTTCTTTTTTCTGGAGTCAACATGTATAACCACGAAATATTTAAGTCTCTTTCCATGTGAAAGAAGTTTCATAAACAAGAACTCCTAGACAAGCAATTTGCAGGTTAACTCCCTAAAAGATTTCTGAGAATACTAACATCCTAAGAAAACACCACTATTGAAAACCCAACTTTCCTCAGAACTATTTTAATTTGGGTAGCATTTTATTTCCTGCCTATAAAGTTTAACTCAGAGAAATGTACCAAAGGTTTCAGTGTCTTTCTACAATGACATTAAAGCAGTTCATTTGGAGTACTAGTGGCAAGTTGTTGCTGTTTTAAAAAAAAATTTGCATAGTAATACAGAATTATAGAACAAATAATTTTGAAAAAATACTTGAAAGGCCAACCAGTCTAATTTTTGCTCAACACAGAGCTCACTGTAAATGCCTTCTACAGGACTGAGTCATACAGGACAGCATGCTATTCCTATTTATCTAGAGAAAATCCTTAAAATATTGAACAGGCCTGGGGTGTTGATGATCTATTAGACAATTCAGCTGTTCAAAAAGGGTTCTTGGGAGCATGATGGGTTCAGCATCAGTGAAAGGACTCAATAATAGCTGAAGTTCTCACCTCCAGACCTCACTTGTCAGTCTAAAGTTGTCACTATTACATATTTGATGGCTTGTGGACAGTGAAAATCTATGGACATACTGTGCTGAGGTGTTGCAGGTTTCTAAACTGTCTAATGTGTGGAACTGCTGGTTTGTAGGTTTCTAAAATGTCTAATGTGTGGAACTGCTGGTTTGTTGGGGTTTTTTAATATATTTTATCATTGTGCTTCCAGCAACAGTGGAGGGATAATCTTTCTGGAATATTGAGCCTGATTATATTGAGTAAAGGTGGATTTTTTTACTCAGCAAAATATAAAGCTGTGTGTAGGCTAATCTGGAGACAAGAAGTATTATTTAATTGGCTTGTGCTGATAGCTTGCTACTTTTTATATTTAAATAAAACATCACAGCACGGTTGTGACTTTTCATCTCTTTAGTTTAGTGGAAAAGAGCACATGCTTTAACAAACAGAACTTTTTTTTTTACTTACAAATCTATGCAAGTAAAAATTGGCAGACAACGGACTGCAATATTCTACCAGCTAATAACAAGTTGAAAAGCATTGTAACCTGGGAAATAAGAGGAGCAAAGAGCTAAAAATAAATACAAAACCAAGCCAAAAAAACTGCAGGGTGCCTCAAAAAAGAGTTCTTCAGTTTACCCTGTAATCCTTTTATTTTCCTTTCCCCTTCTACATTTTACTGTATGTTCTGGTGCTGTGCAGTGATTTCTAAGGCAATCACCACACAATAGTGGCTAAAGTAATGTATTTCTCTCTTTCAGAGGACCTTTGTTTTCTTCTGCATTGTAAAAAAAGACCCCTCGGGAGAAAAGGCCATTGAGAGGTGAGAAATTTGGCATGGAAAAGACATCACAGAACAAAGTTGTAATATTGGGATCCTGCTAGAACACTCATTAATGCCATCTCATTATAACTGCTTGAGATATCACATATGCACCCAGCCTTGCAACCATTGCCTGGACCAGTTTCTTTAAACACCTTGCTCCTTTCTGTGTGCACCTCCAGCACTCCCACTTTTTATCTCATCAACCATGAACTCCTCACCTTTGCCTTTGCCCACTCCTGCTAGCTCTCAAGGACTAGAGAAATGTTGCCACTATCTTAAATTCACAAACAAGCATTTTCATATTTCAAGTCCCTGCCAGTGCCTAGGTAGCCAGTGCTGCATTGTCTTGTAGTTTCTTTGTGCTTCCTCTGGTTGCAATGGACCTACCAGTTCTGTCTGTCTCATAATTAAAAGCTGTGAATTGTGTGATGAAGGGTTTTCTTCTTTCTGAGTCATTCCAGAGTGTGTAGTACAGCAGGGTCAGTGATCACTGTTAGTGCAGTCATAACGTACAAACAAGCCATAATAGACAAATATTTGCTCACAAGAAGGTAATGAAATAATATTTTTTGCTACCCTCTTTGGCAAAAATAATGAAAAGTTCTTAAGACAATAAGACTCACTTTCAATATTTGCTAATAGAATTTAAAAACTGATAGGGCTGTCATTTATTTGAGAGCATTCCCCTGAATCAAAAACTACCACTTGTTATCAACACTTTGATGAAGCCAATCAGGAATTTAGAGGGTTACCTATCTTTTAATGGATTTATATATGGAAATGCTTACAAAATGGAAAAATATTTGCAGAAATATTGTCTATAAAGCCTTCAGCCAAACATTGTGTCTTCTATTGGGATATGTAGTGTACTCACTGATTTATTGCTGCTCATTTAAATGACACTTGCTGAATTCTGAAGGACTTGCCCCTGACATATATCACTTCTTTTCTAGTCCTTTAATACATGCACATTCACACACAGAAACACATTGAACAAGACAGATGTATTAACATATGTTAGCAGGTCAAACCAAAAAATATCAAGGATGCAGTGTTCTCTTTGACCTGCTAACACTTAAGCAAGCTGCAACAGTCCTGTATAATGCAGACTGTAATATGCTTTACTTAACCTTTGTTAACTAGCACATGAAGGAACAGCTTTTCTTTTAGTGAGGACAAAGCATGGTATTTCAAAAGGGCTTATGTGAGTTGAGAGTACAGCTCTGTACACAGTTAAAACCTACATTTGTCTGCTGACCCTATTCTTTCCCCTTTCCACCCAAATCCACATGGAGACAATAGAACAAAGAAAAAAATTGAATTGAAAATACTTCAAATTATTTTCCATACCAAACCCACAAAATAAAGACAACATTTCCCATTTGGACATGATGTTCCCTAGCAGAAAAAAATGAAACATCTAAATACACCTGTCAGGAAGGCCCAAGAAAATGAAGGAAAATTCACAAATATGCTGCAAGATAAGCTGCAGTGGTTTATCCACTAAGTTAGTAACTGGAGCACATCCTGTAATGTACAAACTACAGTTCTTCCCTCTGCTTCTGGGATTTGAACTCTGACTTTTTTGACAGTCCTCAGCAGAGTATACCCTTACCATAGTGCTGTAGACTCCTCCAGGATACTTCTTGGAGTACTTGGAGCCCCAGCTAAACATTCTCATCACCACACTGGAGTGTAACTCCTCTCCTGGTTCTGTTTTGGGGGTCATTTAAGCACACTGCAAACTTTAGTAGCTTCTGCTGCAGGGACTGTAGAAGCCCTACCCCACAAGAACAATGTCATCCATTTGGAGGAAAAACTAACTTCATTCAGACACACTTTCTGCCTAACTCAGGTCTCCCATCTAGATTCAGTAGCCCAGTCACCACTCATAACTTCTTCTAAGCCTTTTCAGCCTCTTAAGCTTTTTTGATGTGGTTTGTGATTGCACTTGACCTTTGTATAGGAAACACAGAGAAAGTGGGGGAAAGAAAGGATTCTGCTAGATACAGGCTGAGCTTAACAAAAATATCAGGAAAAACAAAGCTATCTTCACCCTTCCAGCATTGTTCCTCTATTTGCAAGAAAGAGAGGTTTTTTTCTTGAAGGCTGGAGATGTGAGTGGCAGGTGTGAGAGTTATATGAATCTGTGAAAAGGATTTATGTAGTGACTGATATTCTATACACAAAAGATCTAGGTACTTTCTGCAATGTTGAAAAAGCTCTCCTTCCCAAAGTTCAATTTATGTCTACTTTAACAATACAAGAAAGAGTACATTTTATAAATAGATTTTAATTTTCAAATAAGCTCAGCCACAAGTAGAGAGATCTCATGTTTTCTTCACTTGCCTGATTTTCCTATGATCTCAGTCAGAGTCACGTTTTCAAAGTCCACTGCTGCTTTAAGCAAATAGTTCAGTTTGCATAAAGTATGTGGCTGGCTTTTTCAAGAACATCTGATTTTAGAAAACCTGGAATTAAGTCCAGGATTGCAGCAATTAATGGTCATTCATTCTGCTGCATTGGGAGGCCTTTGGGAAGACATCTCAGCATTTATGATTAAGGAACTGACCAACTGGAGTAGGCATTACATGTTGAAGACCTTAAGCAGAAAAAGGCTTCAGCTTATGAACTTTTCCATGCAGAAATATAACACGCATGAACAAACTTCCCATGGTATCCCAAATATCAGGTGTCGATCAACGTTCTCAAACAAAGCCCTGAGCTGTATGGCTGAAACCACACAACCTCACATCACCTCCAAGAGATAGAAAGACAACTATCCTGGTGAGTCAAATTAAAACTATGGCATCAACACTAGTAAATGAAACAGCCCAGGGAGAACTTGGTGGTTCTGAGGTTGGAGGCCACAGTTTCAGTTCATGTCCCTACAGCTCCTACTTACTGGCACAGCCACGGAGATTAAGCAAATGGCCAAACATACAGAGGTACATCATAAAGACAGCTTAGAGCATAGATAATTTTGTTTTCTGTGTGGTTTCTGCTTACATGACTATCTTTGTGGACAGCCACAAAGTGATCAGAGGGATGGAGCACCTCTCCTATGAAGGCAGACTGACAGAGTGGGAGTTGTTTAGCCTGGACAAGAGGCAGCACCAAGGTGACCTTATAGTACCTTCCAGTACCTTAGGGGAGCCCACAAGAAGGCTGGAGAGGGACTTTTTACAAGGGCATGTAGTGTTGATTTACACTGGATATAAGAAAGAAATATTTGACAATGAGAGTGGTGAAACACTGGAACAGGCTACACAGATAGATGCCCCATCCCTGGAAATCATCCCTGGACAGGGCTCTGAGCAACCTGATCTAGTTGAACATGTCCCTGCCTATGACAGATGTGGGGCTAGATAGCCCTTAAAAGGTCCCTTCCAACTCAAACTATTTTATGATGCTAAGGAAAAGCAAAGGAGAAACTCCCAGAAAAGCTCATGCTAAATATTTTATTTCAGTAAGCAGGCTGACTGGAAAGCATTGTCCTGGTGAGTCTAGCAAATTTTGGTGAACATCAGAGATAAAAACCTATTATCACACAGCCCTTGTGCCCCTTCTCTGTCAGGTGGTCTGAGGAATGTTCTTCTATCCCCTCACTGCAGTCACCTAGTCTATGGAGTGCAAATGTGGTTCTTGCTTCAATTTCAAAGTCTAGTAGTTTTCTAACACCTTCTGACACACAGAAGTGAATCAGTCTCCCCTCTTATGCTGTATCCAAATCTTCATATGTAGGAAAAGATGTCTCCTTTGTTTTTTGTTTTATGTTTTGCAATGTAAAACACGGGCTAGAGAGTACAAATGATCTAAACTGAATGATCTAATGCCAGTAATCTACTTGAACATATTTATAAGAAATAAACCCTCCAATTTCTTCTCAATTTCTAACACAGTTAATTGCAGAGGTGCCTGTCCTGGATGGCTCATGGCATTGGGTAAGACTGTTGAAGATATAGCTGTCTTGGATCAAATATTGGATCTTCAAATATTGGATCTTCAAATCTAGTCTTGGACCATTCTGGGACCTCATACAAGTTTGTTGACTGGGACAATGATTTCAGAGATAACTGATACTGTGACCTAGACTTAGCTCAAAGCACTCCAGACTCAGAGACAAATTTGACTTTCCAGTGTCTGTAAAATAGATTCTGCCAGGGAGGACCACAGAAAAGCAGTGAGATTTCTGATGGAAGCCTCTACATTGAAACACCAAGATTTTAGCAGGTAGATGGGAATGAGTGTGTAGGAGAAGATTCTGCAGTTTACAGGGGCTAAGGGAGCTGTGTCCATGGCCTCCCTCTCTTCCCACTGCTAATCACTTCCCTATCATTTTCTTTCTACAAGCAGCCAAACCACTGATAAGTTAAATCAATAATCATTCCAGAACTGTGAAACAGCCTGGGAAACCATCATCTTCGATTTATTTTCTTTTCTTTTCAGCATTAATCCCCAGAAGGGCTACAGCACAATCTCACTTTGTGATGCAACCTGTCACTAGCTTGAAAGTGGGCAATGCAAGGAAAGGGGGAGGCATCCTGGAAGATGTTAACATAAGGTCTTCTAGTAGGTAGGGTCAGTTGTGGAGGCAGATTAGCAAAAATGAAATTATCTTAGAATAATTAAAGCTGAGAGAGCTTCTGTAGCTCATCATGTCTCAGTGTCAGTATGAAAGGCCATTAAATAAAAGTCCTTCAATATTCTTATTTGAATAAATGAATTACAAAACACATCAATACCAAAGGGATATGTGTTATATTGCCCAAAAGCAATGTTTTCTAAAGTGAATGCAGCCGTTGGGGAATACACATAATTGTTCTATGTGTGAAAATTCAGGTTCACAATGGGCTTCAAACACTCTCAAACACAAGTATTGTTTCCTTCCTCAGAGTGTTCAGAACAATGGTGAGTGCATGCAAGGAGAAGGATTCAATATCTGAAATACAGTCTGTGCTCAAGAGTACAGTTTTCTTAGCAACTACTATCTTTACTTCCCAACTCCCTGGACTTACTGAGGAAATAGTTGAAAAAACTAAGCTAAACAAGGAAGACTTGTTGAAGAAGACAGACCATCTAAAAATACAACTGAGGAATACTCTTCACAGTTAAAGGCTGAAATCATTGACAGAACTCTGATATTCAGCACAGCCAAAATTTTCTCTCTTGGCTTTCAGCCCTTCTTCAATATATGTGATGACTTATCAAATAATATTAAAGAAATTACATAATTTCTTGGTTACATGTGACATGGGGACAGTACCAATACCTATTCTTGTCTGTTACTATGGTTTCCTGGTGCTCTCTGCTTCAACATCTGTGAACATTTACTCATCACTATACCAAATAGTTTACATTCTGAATTGATGTAAGGTTTTTTTCTTTGACTTGGTCAGGAATTATTATCCATATAGAAAAATACAACTCATAAAAAATCTTGTAAGCCAATATATCATAATATCTATCTCAATAAAAGTCAACAACTCACTTTTTTGTTGCTGTGTTGCAATAGCTATTTGATATTCCCAGTTTTGAGTACAAATTGCAATTCTGTTGTGAAGTTATTAAATATCTCTTCCATGTTTTCAGCCCAAATAAGAGCACATGCTTAAAAACATATTGTGTTCATTAATACTCATAAGACTGATCAGTTTTTTTGGCTCTTTAGTTCACAGGTTCTTTGGTGTCACCCTCTTTATCCTGTTACTAAATATACAGCATGTGAATAGTTTAAAGGTATTATGTTATCCTTAATTGCCTCTCTGACACCTTCTCCACGGGCTGAAAATGCAGTAGTCACTACATGCTAGCCAGCAATTTCTATTTCAACTGTATCTTCTAATTTGCATCTGCATATTCAAATACCTTACATATCATCTTGGTCTCTACAACAAGGGGAGCACGAGGGAAGTGGAAAACTATATTACTAATATTCCCACCTTCCACTTTCTCAAAAGCATGAATAAACATTTCTGCTTTTAAGATGTGCACTGTGAATCACTGCTTTAATTTCTCAGCAAATCTACCCCAGGATAGACAGGCTGAGCTCAAGCACTCCAGGGACACTATTAGCAGTCCAAGCCAACAGCTTCAGTCCCAGTTTCTGTTTCTCCCCTCTGTACATGGAAGGAGTCAAAGTGATGGGGTGTACCTTTCCTATACAGCTTCACCTGCCATGGGTTTGGCACTAACAGCTGCAACTCCAGTCTGAATATAAGACTTTCCAATAGGAGCTGAAAGTGCACACAACAGTGACACTTTCCCATGAGAAGACACATAATGTTTTCCTTTGGGGCAGGGGGTCCCTATTACTGTATTAGACTATTGCAAAATTTTGATTACACTGTGTCTGTTTTAATCAACTGCTTCACTCTGTGATATTGCTTGAGAAAAAAAATCATTTTCTCCTCAAATCTGTCATCAAGAGCACCAACTACCATCTTAATAAACTTTTGTTCAAAACACGAGTTTTACCAATCTCAAAGGCTGTCATCACTGAGGTATGTCAAACTAATTAGTAATTTAGCAGGAGTAGAAGTAAAAAGTTCACTTCAGGCACTTTGGTAGACAGAGACAAGACACAAAGTTTCTTTATCTGTATTAATACTTTTTAAAAATATAGAATTAATGTCCTGAAGCTAAGACAGTACCCAGAATGATTTAATGGAGTCGGTGCTTAATTTCAAAACATTCACACACCAAAAATATTTAATGAAACTAACCAGAAACCTAATTGCTTTCCTTTCAATGGAAGGAAAACAGTATTAATAAATAAGTAATTCAACGTATGTACTATAACAAAACCAGTGTTAGACTCACCAGGACCCTGGGCACTGGCTAAAGCATGGAAGTATCTTCTTCCCACCAATGAAATGGTAATTCACACTGGTATGTGTCACAGCCAAGTCCATCTCCATCCCCTCCCACAACTGCAGGCAGACACAGCATTAGCCCCAAAGTCTATGTCACTACACTGTTTCACTTGTTGCTGTCTTACTGATGGGAATTTTGCTAATTTTCCATGGGAAATTGGATGATCCCACTTTCAGAGTATTTTGTTTAGAAATTGTCCTGGTTTAACCCCAGGCAGCAGCCAAGAACCAACAGCCTCTCACTCACTCCCCACCAACGGGATGGGGGAGAGAATCAGAAGGGTAAAAGCTACAAAAACTCATGGGTTGAGATAAAGACAGTTTAATAGAGAAAGCAAAAGCTGCACACACAAGCAAAGCAAAACAAGGAATGAATTCACTGCTTCCCACAGACAGGAGGTGTTCAGCATCTCCAGGAGAGCAGGGCCCATCACGCGTAACGGTTCCTTGGGAAGACAAACACCATCACTCCAGATGTCCCCCCTTCCTCCTTCTGCCTCCCACCTTATACACTGAGCATGATGTGCTATGGTATGGAATATCCCTTGGGTCAGTTTGGGTCACCTGTCCCAGCTGTGTCTCCTCCCAATCTCCCATGCATCCCCAACTCCCTTGCCAGTGTGGCAGGATGGAAAGCAGCAAAGGCCTTGGCTCTGTGTGAGCTCTGCTCAGCAAGAACAAAAACATCTCTGCATTATCAACTCTGTGTTCTGCACAAATCCCAAACATAGCCCCATACTAGCCTCTGTGAAGAAAGTTAACTACTTCAGCTCAAACCAGCACAGAAATGCAAAATGCAGGTCTCTGCCATTTCTGAAGCAAGGGTGGGCATTCCTTTGTGTGGCCAAACAGAATCAGTTATTTCAGGTATATTCAAGGGAAGAGAACAAAATCATCTTTTTATATGTATACCCACATCCCAAATCAGCCCACGGCAAGTAGCCCTGAATTGTGACAACCTGTGCCCTCTGAATCAAAGACATGTCAAAGTAAGTACCTATATCACAGCTCAGAATGGTACAACAGACCTTGCTGTTTCCCAGCAGGCTACTAGTCCACATAGCTTGAATGCCTTGCCCCCAAGAGCCCAGTTGCATTGGAAGCAGAGTGTTTTCTATAGTAATATTTGTGTACAAATTTTTGAAATTGCTTTACACACACAATGATAAATTAAGCATCAAAAATCAGTATCCAGCTAGTCATAATCCCTATGATGTGTTATAGCTACACACATGAACAAAAATGTCAATGGCAAATTGTATATGAATGCAGTGAAAGGAATTCATTGCTTCTTCATGTTTATATGAGATTAATCTCACGTAATATTTGTGTACAAATTTTTGAAATTGCTTTACACACACAATGATAAATTAAGCATCAAAAATCAGTATCCAGCTAGTCATAATCCCTATGATGTGTTATAGCTACACACATGAACAAAAATGTCAATGGCAAATTGTATATGAATGCAGTGAAAGGAATTCATTGCTTCTTCATGTTTATATGAGATTAATCTCACTAGGAAGAAACAATTCATTGCTTTTTTCATGTTTATATGAGATTAATCTCACTTCTATAGGAAGAAAATTACTCTATAGCTGCCCTTACCTGATAAATGGCTGGTAGATTATCAGTAGTGTCAATGGTATTTTTACTCCTGAGGGAGTTTTTTTACCACATAGTCCTAGCATAAGGCATTCTAGTCCTTATCGCTTGAAGTATAAATAGACACAGCAAAATACAAAATGAAGGAAGGAAAAATGTTTTCAGTGTCAAACCCTTCCACATATGCTGGAGTTGGGCAGTCCTCTGGCTCACAGCCCCTTGTGACACCTGTAATCCAGCTGTAAGAGATAATGACTGCATAAAGAGGAAGCACCTAGAGACTTTTTGCAAAAGTATCTTAATTTCTAAATGTGTTTTGTAAAACCTTAGTTTTGAGTGAGTTGCCTAAAATGACACAGGCACTTTTCAGAAGAGGGGGTCCTCTGAGTCCCAGAAAAGTGGATTAATTACCCCAGCAGACTTGTTTATTGAAAGCTATAAGGCAATAGAATAATTACATAATAATAGTGTTTTAAAGCTCATCATTTGGACCACGTAAAGTGAATTGAAGAATTGTAAACTGACATTTGGAAAGGTGACCTTAATGGAAAGCAGATTATTTTTTCAGTCACTTATTCTCTGAATGGGAAAATTTGAATTCCAAACTACAGATAAATGCAACCACTGGCAATTATTATTTTTAAAATACCTTTAAAAAAAGATGAATAAATGAGTTTTTTCCTGTCTAGGGATACTAATACTAAAATGGGATGGTATGATTTAAAAGCACTCTGAAACAAGCAAAGTCATATTTTATTTCAGTTTCTTTATTTTACTTGTAAATTTTTACCAACATGTCATGAGTAAACTGTTTACAGCATACTTTAATCATTTGCCAGTCTCAGTCAAATAAGTGAGATTTCTGGGTAGGCCATTTGCCTTAGATTTGAATCCAAACGACAGAATTATTTGGATATAACACAATTAAGTCTGTCCAGTTATGATGCCATTTAATGAGCTTCAGCAAGGCTGAAGGGAGTTAGCTCTACCTGTTTAAGCAGCGTTTCAATATGCCATAAAGCTAACATAATAAATAATTTAAGTGCTGAAATATTACAAAGCTAAGACTTTCTCACTGACTCAGTAATGTGGATTGTCACATGGAGACAGTCATTAGAAATCCAACCAATGGCAAAGTGAAAAAAGTAGATCACAATATTTGACTGCTAAGTATTACAAATGTGCTGTCTCTCTTCAGAGGAACACATTACAGTTTGAGATGGTTGTAACTTGCTCTTGACAGACATATTCATGGTCTGCTCTCCTGTGTCATGTTGCTAAAGGCATGGTCCTGAGGAAGAGTGAGGGAATGAATGAAGGAAGGCAGGGAGCATCTCACAGAGCTGTATCACAAATCATACACTGCTCTATCTTAAACAGAAAACCCAAATGATTTCTATCAGACTCTAAATTAACCCAGCGGGGATTTCTGACTGTTCCAGGCTGAAAACTACTTTATTCATAAGGATAATTGGATATTCGAGAGATCTTCGTGTTTCGTATCATAAGGTGTAAATGTTGGCTCATCCATAAAGGATTAGCTTGGGGTCTGTGCATCTTTACCAAGGCAATTATGCAGTTGGTTAAGTTCAGCAATGCCCTGAAACCTAGCTTTAGGACAGGGTCAAGGTCCTAGACCAACAGTAGTTGGCCTTTTCAGTGTCAAGCAGGAACAAAGTTGGCAGCACTGCCCTAGGAGCCTCCTCTGTCACTTATTACATGGACCATCTAAAAGGAAATGGAAATTATGCTAGAAATGGAGAAACACATGGAGGTAGGAGGGGTTAAAAGGACCATCCACCTTTAAGAAGAAAATGTGAAAACTACCCTTAGTTATGGTCCTCCGGGAATTAAAAGAGGATATGATTTTCACATGTGCTAAATTTTCCAAGTCCTCCCTTGTCCCCTTTTGGTGACAACTATACATCATTCAAAGACAAAACATTTTTCCACCACCATAAAAAGTTCACAAGTTATGAGGTAATTGCATTAGCACGCTGAGCAAAGAGAAGAGAATGCAAGAAATCCTGATTGGCGTTTCTCTGTTTAAAAGGAATTATTTTCCAATACCTGAGCATGCCCAGAGGAGCTAGTCTCTGAGCAGCTGTGAAACAGAACCTTTTTACTTCAGGGTTAGTGCAGGGAGCTCATTAGCACAGCCTCAACCCTCAGCTAAACAGCCTTGTTTGCATATTGAAGCAATAGAATGTGAAGGTGTTAAAAAGGAAGAATTGCAGCCGCCACTCCTGACTGACATGTCTATCTGGGCTCTTGTGTTTACAAGAGAATAACGAAGCTGCCCCAAAGCCCCTACTGGGCCTGATTATTATGCAGAGACTTCTTAGATTATGTATAATTGATATCCATTTTCCCTCCAGCTAACCAATGGCAGCTCTCAGGAGTAATGCTCACTCTCCTGCATCTTACCAAGCAAGCAAACACTGGAAATTGCTATCTTTTGCTAGGTTTAATAATTTTTAAAGACCAAAAATTGACATTTACATTTTTCAGAAGCACAGCTGACTGCACTGTTGGTGGGGTTTTCCTGTTAATAACAATCACACAGTGGAGGTTCTGTATTTAAGGGTGATGATGATCTGGGGATATGTTTGTGCATCATTTCTATATATTTATTCACACACATATTCAATGGACTGTGTATATAACATAGGTGTGTATGCCCCAGTTTTTCCATACATTAAAAATATGGCAACAAGAAGCAAGGGCAAGTTCTGAAAGCTTATTTTCTGCCATTGTTTTTTGTGACAGATTTGCAAGGTGAGTTATGCAGCAAGGACATTCTTTCAATTACATATACTGGTCCCCTTTTTGTACTCACAATAGTTATCTTCATCCTTACAATTTAGGCCAAATTTTCAATTCCTAAATCTGACACAGGCATGAAATTGAGCAGTGCAGTTCTCATTTTTTATTGCTCAAATAGTTTACTGCTCTTCTAAGAGAAAATCCCATTGAAGTTTTTCCTCAAAAATGAGATACTACATTTTGCATTTCAATTACAAAGCAGTTATCAGACAGGGGAGGTTTGTATTTCATTGGTCATTTTTTAAAAATATTTTTTTCTGTTTCAGAGCATTTGAAAGGATGTTTGTGTGGGAAGATTGGCCACAATAATTTTTAAAGTTTTGCCAGTAAAAATTTGATCTTGAAAATGATATGCTAATAGCTTGAGATAAACAGGCAAAGTCTGTATAACCCTCTCAATGTGCTGTACTTCAATCTGACCTTCAGCTTTTTTGCTGTTTTGGTCCTGGATATCTCTCCAGCACAAACTGTCACTTGCATGGAGAATTTTTTATCCATACAAATAGTTTCCAGAATAAGGATGTGTCCAGTCCAATCATTTTCATGTCACCTTTCTCTCTAGAGGTGAAGACCTAGCTCACTAATCCTTTCTGCTACCTAACCTTGGCAGAATTTTAATTTTAATCTGCTCTCTGAGGAGATACACAAGAAAATGCAAGGAATATTAATACATGGGCTGAACTGGGTTGAATGTGAAGAGGTGTATATTCTTCCAATTACTTAGATATATACCTATTCAAAAGCATAGCCATTACAAATGCACTAAACTCTCTCTCCACACACAGCAAGGCAAATCAGCAGAAAAGAAGGCCCTGAACTAACTGAACCTCTTCTATAAACTGACTCACTATCAAAAATCTACATACATCTTCACAGAATAGCCTGAGCAAAACTAGATAATAATAAGCAAGGAGCATAGAACCTTTACACAGCTGATTTTTGTTCCAGTAACTTTTCAGAAATCAGAGAGTAGGCACAAAAAGCTAAAGTTTTCAGCTGCCCTTACCTTACTATACCTGCCTTTATGTTACAGAAACATAAATAGAAACCAATCATAGCAAAAAATTTCTGCCTAGAGAAAAGGCAGAAACAGTCCCAACGGGCAATCATTCATATCATGATCTCCTGACCTGTATTTAACAAAAACTACACACTAGTTCTAAGAATTAATGAAGTCAAACAGTCATTTCAGAGTTGCACCTTTGGCCAGTGGACTGCAGGACTGCAGTCTGCACTGTTATTAAAGGATTTTAGGCCATGTCATTACACTCCAAGCAGTATTAGTCCTTCATTGACCATGTAGATCAGTTAAGAGACACAATAGATCTTCTTTTTCATCACATAGGCTTCTGCTTTTTACGTAAGCCTCTGCAAAGTGGTGACTGCAGTTCTACAGAGAGCTTGCTGATCACATAGGTCTGTCTCTCCATCTCCTTGCAGGTGCTAACTTTCATTAAAAGAAGCTTTAATTAAACATTAATTTATTACTTATTTATTACATAGTGCTTTTCCATGCCAAGAACTGCTGAGCTTGCCATACAGATACTATTTGATCTCTGGGAGGAAAGTAAGAAGGTTGTGTGTCCATGGATGAGAGGGGACATGGTCTATACTGAGATGCAGGCCACAGTGTGAAAGATCTGCACATCCAGTATTTATCATAACTCTCAAGAGTATCTCTGTTATAAGGCATATTTGTGTGGTTCACACCTTCAGTATGATTTTGAGATGCTCCTTGAAAGCATTTGTGGTATTCTGCTGTCACCTTTCCTTTCAAAAACGTTATCAGGGAGACAGTTTAAGCTTTGGTTTTGCCTTCCCTCTTAAAAATGATGAAGCACATGACTTCCACCAGTGTCTAAAAGAGGCTGTGATGCTTTCTTCAGTAAAACAGAACCAACTCATTGTCTTAGGTTTGGGGTTATCTTCTCCACTTATGTCTCATGAAAGGGAAGTGTGCCTGGCCTCCCTTGCCAAGTACTTGTAGAAGTTATCGATAGAGATAGGGGCTCACTTTGATAGCACAAAATCTGGACTTTTATGGGGATGTGACTCTTTTCCTTCTTACTTTTGTTCTGTAAGTCTAAAATAAGGACAGAAAGCCACTTTTCTGGAGAGCAGAAAAGTATATTTCTCAGTATAATTTTCCTGAGGTGTGATATAATGAATACTGAATGTTGTTCTTTTATAATGTAGAACACTTTCCAAAGTCCATTTACCATCATCAGAGGGAGAAAAATTGTGCTATCTGAAAAAAGTCAGTAAATATGCCAGGTGATGTGCAGACTAGGGCTTTGGTCCAGTTTGCTATATTAAGCAATTGAGAAATCATCAAGGTTTAGACCATGAAAACTTTTTAAGTATTAGCTTATATATACAAACATATTGAGTTTCAAAAGCTGACTGAGAACCTCATAAGAGGTTTTCCTTTTTCTTTCCATTTGCTTTTAGATTACATCAGATTTTTCTCACCCTGTGTTAGTAATTCTTTTTCCAGATCCAGGGATGCAGCCATACATGAAATACATGAAAGGCACACACCCATACATGAAAATCCATATTTTTTAATCAGTTCTGCAACATATTTTTCTATTTATTCTCTGCTTATCATTTTCCTTGGTAGTAACAATGGTCTTTTGAGCTGCAGCTTTTGTAACACACTGATGGCACATGGCACAAAAATTAAGCCACAGCATGAAAAAGACAGCAGGACATGATTATAAAAAAATTAATTGAAGGCCCAGGAACCTATGATCCAGAATAAATTTTAGCCTGCCATTCAGTATGTTCTGCACTCATTATTATTCAGTGGAAGTGTCATGCACATAAACAACAAAAAGTTTACAGTTGGCACTAGAAATTCTCACCTGCAAGAAGGCAAGATAGTCTAAACTGGAGAAAAAATAACTGTTGGAATGAATACTTAATGACTTCTTCAAGATGTTAGCACAGGG
>NW_008678822.1:18562-28808 GCF_000695815.1 Acanthisitta chloris
CAAAGAGAGCTCTTGTACAAGGCCAGTGAAATTTGTTTTACAACTCTATTGAAATATAGCATAAACTCCCTCTTTATTAGAAAGGCCTTTGGTTTAATTTGTTCCTGCTAACAGACTGACACAGAGAAACACCTGAAACTTTCTGTATCCTAAAGAAACAGACTATATTTTTGCACAAATACAGAAATCATGGTGGTCTCTTTAGCAGCCAAAACTCTTACTGTTCCACATTGTTTCCTACTTCGAGTAGTCTCTTTAGCAGCCAAAACTTTTACTGTTCCACATTGTTTCCTACTTCGACAGAAGAACTTAACACAATCCATTTGCACAAGTCAGTACCTAGGAGCTACCTCAGTTTTTCATTTCCTCAATACCTTCTGGGCTATAGCTACTGAGTGTTGATCTGAATATCACTGCTCTTAGTGCCTTGCAGTGCTCTTGTGAAATCTAATGCCTCAGAATTTACAGCATTTTGTGTACAGGAATCACAAAGACAGTATCACAAGATAAAGCAATGCTCTTTGGAGAGACATTAAAGTTACCACTACATAAGACAATCACTTCTCCCAGCTCAATGCACTGAAATTTAAAGTCCTAAGAATTATGTCCATAAAAACATAGATCCTAAAGTTTTCAAGGTGATATCAAGAACAGACCCTTGTTTATTTTCAAGCCTGTTAGTCTTTCTGTCTTTCATGTCTATCACTGGATTGCTCTTCATTTCCTGCCAGACCAGCTATGTGGATAGCAAACCACATAGACAAAAGAAAACTTCCACAGCCAAGTGCCACTCACTTGCACTGCTTTGTTCCTCAGAAGTCCTTTTTCAGGCAGCACCTCATTGCTGCAACAAATTAATCACCAAAGCCCTGGACTGGTAATGAAGTGCTATGGATTTGCAAAAGCTTGAAAGGCATTACATCTATTACCTGAAAGAAAAATGAGGTGAGTGCTCAGCACAGGAAAATTAGCAGAGCAGTGCTGTCACAGGCCAGTCTTGCTCTGGAGCAGTTACTAGTGAAGTTTGCTAAGTCCCAAAATTCTGTGGTTCATTTTTGGCCTGGGCCAAATAGGTCCTCTCTAGAGTTGCACTTGAAATCTTGAACTGCATGGATCTTGGGTTGTTGTTTTCCACAGTGTTGGTGAAACAAACAATTCTCAAGGACTGGTATCAGCCTGATCTTGGTTAGTAGTAATAGAGGCTTAGCTTCAATTCAAGGACTGGTATCAGCCTGATCTTTGTTAGTAGTAATAGAGGCTTAGCTTCAAATTCAAGCTACACATTAGTCTATTTTCATCCTCCTTCTTTCCAGGTGTACCTAACTTTTATCACATTCTGAAGGAATGATTGTGATGTTTATGCTATTATTCAAGTGGAAACGTTAATTATGTTCTACTTTATCTCAAAACATTTTTGCATTTTGCCACTGTAGAACAAGACAGACAACATTTTCAGGAGATAGGATGGACAGATGCCTTTGTCTTTAAGCTATAAGAAGAGGTTGAGAAAAGCACTATAAATGCATAAATATGCCATTTCCTGAGTCCCACTGAAACACCCTGCAGAAACATTCAGCATATGTCTCCTCTGACACTTGAGGCACAATCCAAGCCTGTTAAAACAATCAGTCTCTTAATGCTATGCTAAGAGACCTCCTCGAGGCTCAATCCAAGCCTGTTAAAACAATCAGACTCTTAATGCTATGCTAAGAGACCTCCTCCACTCAAGCTCCACATCTCTCTGGAGAGGAAGAGTCAGCAACTCCTCAGCTAAATGTTCATCCAAGCTCTTACTCAAGGAGATGGATCATGCACATGAAATAATGCACCACCAAATAGACCAGCTCAGTTCTTGTAGAATGGATCCTTTGAGACTGAGACAGAGCTTGGCTGCTTGCAAATAAGGCACTGCCACAGGAGCTCAGTCAGGACAATGTTGCTCTGAATTCACTGAAGTTACTCTATTTTACTTTCAGTTGCAATTACTGCAGCTGAGAGCAGAATCAGTGCCAAGTGGATTGTATTGTCAACACACCGTGCTTGCAAACTCAACAGCAAAAATGCATCCTCTGACCGTGTCTGAAAATTCATCTCTTGGCAATAAGGAAGGGAGAAAATGAAGAGTATATGCTGAGGTTTCCTGTTACAGCATCACCAAGCATGTCAAGTACTGAACACATATTGTGCATATACACCAAGACAATCTCTGCCTCTCAGCTTTTTCTAAATTAAGACATTCTTCTATCTCTCCAGGCAGTATATTTTACTTTATTTCAGCACAGTAGAATTGCCTAGAATTTGTGGCCTTTTTAGGACCATAATATGAGTCATGAAGCCAAACATACCCATTTGAGATTTCCTATTTTAAAGTAATTTATAACATTATCAGAACCATGTCTCTGCATGATTCCAGAATATCAACAAATTTTAGCTGAGTGAGAAAGGGATACATTTCATTTGGTTTCTCTCACATTTCAGGTATCTGTAAATATACATACAAAGAAAACATAAAATATAACTATTTTTGTAATGAAGCATCCTGGGGGGCTTCATCTCGTTCATTTAAAAACATAGACTCTGAAATTAAGGCAGTTCAAAAGAAAGGACATGTCATCCTGTCATAGGTGTCTAAGACAAGTGTAATGAAGCTGAGTTGGCTCAGTCTACATGTCTAACATTAAGGTGCCTGAAATTAGAGAAGATGAAAACCCACCATAGTGGATAGGATTTGGGACCATGTGGAAGGATTGGGACCACCCATATGAACCAATTTTTGTTACAAACTTCAGAAGACATATGATACTGCATGTTATTCTGGGAGAATCAGGTTTTCTGATCACAAGTGACAAAAGGGATAGGTAAGAGAAGAATATATTGTAGTTCAATTCATTAAGTCATTCATTTGAGACATCTTCTATAACACTCTGGTGTTCTGGTTCCTCCCCCAGTGATAAATAAGTTACTGTATGAAACTTAGGAATGAGGATTTATCTATATCTAAAGCAAAGAGCAATTTCTAGGTGTGAAGGGCAGCAGCAGATTTTAAGAGAATGATCCCATGCCTCAAAAATGAGAATTTTTCTTAATCAAAATTACTTCTGCATACCACACCTTCATCCAAGCCTCACCACACTGACAGTATCTCTCATTTTGGTGGTTAGGATTTATTCATCTGTGTTAAGTCAGAAATCTATAAACTTTTGATACTAAGAAGGCTGAGATGGACTTTCTTTCAGACTTTTGAGAGAAATAGCCATAATAATTAGACAGGCAGGAAAGATATTTAAAACAAAACAGCACAGCTGCACAATCTTTACACTGACTGTCAGAAAATCTTATATATTTTTAAAATGCAAGTTTCACCAGGTCAGGAACTGGGGCTGGGGGAAATAAAGGAGTGGGGAGCACAGTCTTCCAGAAATGAAGAATCTGGGCATGGCAAATACCTGCTAGCTGTGGAACACTCACTCCATGAGAACTAACAAGCAATCTAAATAAAAAATTTGGAATAGATAGTAAGGTCTCCCCAGAATTCAAGGTAACAAAACACCTTTATGTATGCAACTCCCAATTCTTTTAACCATCAGTCATCAGTTCATTCATAGTTGCCATAGCAGAAAGTGACTGAAATATTTCAGAGGGTTGTTTCAGAATTGCTGCCAGAAATTGGAGATGAAGGCTTATCAGCACAGAAAACACAAACCTGGCATAGACCTCATGTACACTAACAGTAGCAAGGAAAGTGAGAGGCTGAAGTTCAAACACCATTTTTGTGCCATTCCACCCTGCTTTGAGATTGTAGTTTCTAAGCTTGGAACACATTAGCTGGTCCCTTGCTTTAGTCAATGTTTGTCTGGCACATAGCAAAATGCAGCTTGGCCTGTGGTTGTGCTTCCAGGCAATATCATACAAATGAATAAATAGTAAATATAATCATTCATTAAGGGATAATATTTCCATAAATCTCTGCAATGAAATAATTCTTTCTTTCAATAAACTTAGCCATATCTGCTAGCTAGGGACTTCATTGAAAACAAAATCTCTGAGGAAGACTAAATAGTAATACTAACAAAGAAATACTTCCATGAATATCTTAGTAAAAAGAACAATTAACAACCAGCTCTGACAGGAAATTACAATCTACAAAATCTGTGCTTGCAGCATAAAAAAATTAGAAACATGTTTTCCATGTTAAAAGTAAGTTAGAGTAGTTCAGGTAGTAAAGTTAGGATGGTCTACACACAGGAGCATGGCAAGTTGTGTAGCCTTCTGCTGCGAGAACAATTTTTATAATTAGAAAAAAAACAGATATGTTTTCCTGCACACAAACTACTCTTCAGAATTCAGTGTTATTCTTTGTGGTTACATATCATATTTCATTCTCACCTTCTGTTCTTCTTAGTTACTTCCACAGGGCATAAATATTTATCTCATTGACCATTCCAGTTCCCTGGAATGAATGCCATCTACCATGTCAAAAATTTTGTTTATAGAATATGCTTTGCTCCTAACAGCACAGAATCTTTTTATAGCTCTATTACAGTAGACATATTATGTCTTTTTTGTACTGCTGTTGCCTAATGAAACCCTTCCCAAAATTGTGCCATGCTGTCTAAATCCACAGTGGGAAGCACTCTTGCATTAAAACTTTGTTACCTAAATAAAGAAAACAAGGGGAGAATGAAAAAAAGGGCATGTTACAGATGGGGAACTGAGACACAGACTGATTTGCTCAAAAGTATTTTCCAAAGACATGCCATAAATCAGAGGCAGAAAGTCTGATTGCTTATTCCCTATTCACTCTCAAACTTTCCTTTCTTTTATTATTTCCTCTTCCAACATGGTATTACTTACTCACACACATGAACAAGGTACCACAATTATTATGCTATGTTATTATATAACAGGAAGGATGAATAAAAATGTGATCTATGGAGTATATCAGTTTTACACTGTGCTTTCCAAAGTCACAGATCTCCACCCATAACAGTTCTGCATCATTGTTTCCATAGTAACAAGATAACAGAAGACACTTTGGTGTATGCTACTGTCTGTGAAAGAGTCCAACCTCAAAATGAGAATTCCATATTGGACTTTGTAAAAGAATTCTGATTTATGCCTTTCACACAAAATAAATCCCCAAATGATGTACCAACCTGAATAGTACAGGTATATCATTTGACAATAGCAAAGACATTATAGACAGAAAACAGGTGTTAATGTGTGACAATGAGCTGAAAATTCTTTTATTTTTTAGATAACAAGAGCTACAAGGTAACAGATTCTTATGCCAAATTAAAAAGCATTTATATCAAATTGACAGGAAGGAAACATGTGATGGTAGCAACATATAAGACCCAGCAAAAGATTGTAGAGAATTTTATAAATAGAGTATTTTCACAAAATACAGCTGAGGAAAAGGTGTGATATGAGCTCACTCATAGTACACGTATAATGGTAGCTAGCCAGGTGTTTGCACATATCAGCAGTTGGAATCTGGGAGATGATAGACAAGGAAAGTAAAAGAGACCTACAAGAGGACAGCAAGCTACAGTAGAGCTGAAAAATAGCAGCAGGCACAATGGGCAATAGTCTTTTTTTGTGTGATGTTATCAAAAACCTGCTGGGAATATGTACATGGAGACTGTAGGGCAGAATAGAGAGGGAATGGTACTGCAAAGATAGGTAAGAAAAAAATCACATACAAGTTGAAGACAAATCATGTGCTCCAGGAATCATTTCTACCACTCCTTAAAATTTGACCTCAGGTAGGGCATTTCCAACAAACCTCTTTCCACTGCTGAGCTGAAAAGCTCACTCTATCAGATCACTTCCTTATCTAATTTTTGGAATGTTCTTCAGGATATCTGTTGTTTCTTGGAATAGTTTGAAGTGCAAAGTGCATACAATGGGTTGTAAAACATGGGGAATTTCCTGACTGGCTTCCTATGTAGCAGGAGAAATACTGTAATATGATGCATATTCTTTTTTTCAGATATTTTAGCTGTTTATATTTTTTGTCTACCTTTTGATGTCTAAAAGTTAAATTAATTCAAAAGGTCTACGGAGTTAGAAGAGCCTCCCTCTGACTTCCAGAAATGTGCATGGCTGGGCTTGTATTCTCCTATGATATGTATCCTTTTTAATGGTTCAGACTTCAAGGGGGTGACAGCATTTCTTCGTTTGATCAATCACCTGAACAGTTGCTACCAGCTCTAGCATGTACAGTGGAAGGGGCCTGGCAGTGCTACCTCTCTCTCAAAAAAAAAAGCATTAAGACAAAGTCACTTCTTTCCATAGCAGTCCTGAATGCCAGCTCTTGATTTGTGTTGAATGCCACTAAATCCAGATGGCAGCTCCACAACACCATGCAGAAGCAGCAGCAGTCCCACATGGATGAGGTCAGCAGCCACAGAAGATCTCAAGAGGTCTCTTATCAGTCAGTCCATAGCCAACCAAGAAGAAATTAAATTCTCTCCACTAAAACACTGGCTAACCTTCACTGCAGTCTTCAGTTCAATGGTCTTTTCTTCTCTTGAAACTTTACTTCACTTTGCTTCACATCATTTGCGAGAGGAACCTGGGGAAATTTTTGTCAAATCATAAGAGCAGGGGATAGACTTGTATGAAAGTATGAAAGTGTAGCTGTATGGTCTACTGTGCAATAGTTTTCCACATAAAATAATCTGTTCTCCTATTCCTGCTCCATTCAGGCTAGTAGGGACTCAAGTGGCTTTAATGAGGGAAGGATGAGCAAAAGGCTCACGTAGACTGTGAACTGGGTTTCAGCAATAATGTTTCTCAGGGGCTGATTCTGCTCCTGAGTTTTAAACACCACTCACTTATTGAAGTGAAGATGAGTATAAACATGTATCTGAACAAAAGTGGGATTTGCACCAAGGCATCCAGTGATCTCACTCCTCTCCAAGTGAACCAGCCCTCTGACCTGCCCCATCAAAGCTTTTCTTTTTCCTCCCTCCCTGACAGTTCTGAGCATCCTTTTCATCCAGAGGTGTCTGTCATTTTAGGTCATCTGCTCTACAGCTGATTTTTGCTCTAGCACTACTCAGGTTTCTAGGGAGTTCAGAAATGACCTTACATTTTACAGAATTCATTCAAGCTTTCAAACACAGCAAGACATTTCAGCATCTATTGTATATAGCACCTGTCCATAATATTGCACACCACAAAACTTCATGTCCTACCTGCAGATTACACAGCTGAAATGTATTTAACCTTCTGTACAAGCAAGAGCAATAAGCAACTAGAACTTTGCCTCGGAGTAGAGATATGAGAAATGTGAAAATCTGGTAAACAGTGATGGAACAAAACCTTCAGGAGCAAAGTGACATGGACAGTATTTATAGTGATGCTAATAAATATAATATTATAGGTGTTGGGATTTGGTATGGCACTCTTTACCCTTTCCCTTGCAAAGGAACTTGCTAGAAGAGACCAACAGGACTCCAGCCACTAACCCTAAGTTTGATTTACTCCCAAAAAAACAAACTGTAACAATATTCTTTAAATGGAAACTGTTCAGATTTGCCTGGTGAGATAAGTAAAGCAAAAGTTTTGAAAACTATTTCACTCCTTCACAGGGAGACTTTGAAGGGGATGCTTTTGTGGTGCATTTTGTTTTACTGAGGGGTGATTTTTGGCAGTCCTAATTTGCAAAACAGCAAGTTTCAGTGACTTCCTGCATTACATTGACCCTACATCACTTGGTCCCCAGACAATTATTCTTCTGTTCATCTCTTCTAAATACTACTTTTGGATCTCCTCCTTGTTGCAGATCAGGTCCTGCAGTACTGCCTCAACTCTGCTTGCTTATTGCCTGTGTTTCATCCCTTTCAGTTAGGGGAAAGTATAATATTTATTTTCTTACCAAATGCACCAGCAGCAGGCAGGATAACATAAAGTAGCTTTCTTTTTAAATATTACAGTCCATAGGATGTGCACAACCAACTGGAACAAACAAACCAAGTGGCTGTATCAGAGTCCCTGGTATGGAACAAAATAATATATTTCTTTCATCAGGATTCCCACTTGTGATGTAACATTTTCTATGAACTCTGGATGCAATAGTTCCAGTGTTAGATGTCTGCAATGCAGTGGTATGGGATGGATACCAAAATGTTTTCTTAATAATCAGCTAGAAGAAAACAGGCATTTAGGGTGAAATTCATTTAGAAAATTTTAAATGCTTGTTTTAGGCTGAGATGTGCAAAATCTTCCTTTTATGGGATGAAGTCTTTGGTGGCTTGGGGGTCTGTTTGGGGGCACTACATTAACTTGATTTCTCCAAAGCAATCCAGACTTCAGTGGATCAAAAGTGGAAAATATATGGCAGACATTTACTTCTAGAAGGCTTTAAAAATTGTGGGGTTAGTTCCTCCTCTTGATCACAGTAGGGTTATATTAATTGTCTAAATGGTTTAGAGCAGAGTCCTCTGAAAGGAATAACACCTTGTGATGAAAAATACCACCAGTAAGTGAGGAATGCACTAGGGAATTCTCATTAAGAGAATGAGAGAAGTATTTCAGGGCATATTTTAAACTCTGCCATTTATGGAAAACAAAATACTTATAGTCTTTATATGCTTCATGCTTTTCTTCAATAATATCAATGACTCTTCTAACCAGAACAAGCTAAAAATCCAACTAAAGCCACCTAAAAATTCCCCACCCAGTTCTTTTTCTTTAACCTTCCTAAAACTGCAAATCATTGTGTTGGACAATAGGGTACTTTCTACTCACTGAGGGCTCTGTAACCTCATGGAAGTAGTCCTCTACAGAAAATACAATAATTTCTCATTGGAATGGAATAATTTCATAAGATTATGCCAGTCCTCAGGTTACAGAAGAAACCACATGCATATTTTCCTGCAAGTCTGTTGTAAATCAGTATCTATTTTAAGAGCAGGTTTTTTGAATAAGGAAGAGTAGGGGAACATATGCATTGAGTTTTGCCTGATATAGTTTATAAGTCTCTATAGATCTCCTGATAATGTCATACTAGGATCTTCCTACCCCATTCTGTACCAAGCAGAAACTTGGCACAGGCTTGAAGCTGCTAATATCATCTTAAACTAAAAATCAAGAAATACAGAGATATAGATACTCATCCTGTATCCCTGTTTCTCTTGTCTCAAAAGTATCAGCTTCAAAACCCTTAATTTCAGAAAAAGTCTCAAGCATGGTGTGATGTTGATTAGGAAAATTAGACCTACACCTAAGCAGCTCTTCAGCCAAACACTCATTAGAGACCAATGTTGCCTCATTAATGAACACTGGTTTAGAGAATCTGGTCAACCTGCAAACAGGAGAGTACCTCTATGTCTCTAAAAGGAATTCACTTTCCAAAATCCTTTAGGTTGTAGGAATATTCCAGAGTAGTCAACTGTCAAAGGAGTCTGTGCTATCCAGACTTTGCACTGGATGTCACTTGTCCCCAAATCCTCTCTGACAGCACAGAAAAAAGCATTAACACCTGCCCTCAGCACATCCCTGAGACCTAGCAGCTCACAGGTAGCTCACACTGCTCAGTCATGTGCTCACTTCTTCCAAGGAACATAACTCCCTGAAGGCATAAGCTTACTGAAAGACCACCCTGATTACTAAGACAGAAAAAATAGAATTACTCCTATATACATGAACAATATAAAATATCAAAACAAAGTATTGGGAAAAAAAAAAAAGAAAAAAGAGAGAAAAGTAACATTAAACATCCTCCCTGGCATGTATATTATAGCAGTTACCATAGAGGACTGGAAACCTAGTCTTTTGTCCTATAAAATCTTCCTATGTTTATTTTCCTAAAAGCAGCATTTCTCTTCAGCTATTGCAAATTAACTGTTTCAATGACCCTTCAGACTATCCCCAATCCCTGCAGACTCAGTTTTCCTTAATGCCTAGTGAATTTGTGACTTTTCTGCATCCTTTCTAAAGACAGGTCTTCACAGTGCTGATAGGTGCAGCCTGTGCTAGCTTCTCATTGTGTCTCACCATGCTGCACCTGGAACCTGTCCTTACTCAGTTTTCTGAGTGGGAGAATGGAAGGTTGCAAAGAGCAAATGAGATGCTTATGGAAAGACTATAGAAACAGGTAAAGTTACAAGAGTAATACTTTGATACTCCCTTGCAGCATTTGCCAACTAGAGGTTTAGAGACTTCCCCTACTGAAAACTGAATCAGGACAATTATATCTAGTAGCTAGCTATATATATCTATATCTATATCTATA
>NW_008678823.1:0-5338 GCF_000695815.1 Acanthisitta chloris
CGCGGGGTCCCCGACCACCCACGCTTGCCACGGGGCCGTGCCCAGGCTGGGATGCCCACAGCCTCATCCTGCCAGCCCTGTGCCCAGCTACTGCCTCCACGTGCTCAGTCCCCAGCTGGTTTTTGCTGCCTGCCCAAACAATGGAGCGCCACAAAACACGCGGCAGGAAAAACAGCCGCCGGCTCCTCCGCGACGCCCGGGGCCACGCGGGGTCCCCGACCACCCACGCTTGCCACGGGGCCGTGCCCAGGCTGGGATGCCCCCAGCCTCATCCTGCCAGCCCTGTGCCCAGCTACTGCCTCCACGTGCTCAGTCCCCAGCTGGTTTTTGCTGCCTGCTGCCTGGTCAGCACTTTGCTCGCCATGATTCAGGCAGCAGTTGCCAAACTTAGCGCCGGGTGTTTTGGCTTCCCCATCCAGATTTCCGGCTAGAGGCCACCAGGCAGTGCTAGCCATGAGGAGTGATGTGTGCCACCACTGTGCCCCCAGCATCCCTGTGCACCAGGATGGCCAGTCCCAAGCCTGGAGCGGCTGCATGGTGCTGGGATGGGGCTGGGAAACAGGCCAGGGGATGTCCTGGTGCCCAAAGTAGGAATTCTGCAGTCTTCAGTGGGAGACACCCCAGTACGTACAGTGGGGATGCTCTAGTGCCCTGTCCTTAGTGTGGGGATGCTCCAGTCCTTGGTGTGGGGACATCCCAGTCTCCACTGTGAGGATGCTCTGATTGCTGGTGTAGGGACACCCCAGTCTGCAGTGGGGTGACCCCCTGTTGCTCGGTATAGAGATTACTGCACTCTGACTCTCTGACTTAAGGATGTCCTGGTGCCCAAAGGTTTGGTGCCTAGACCCCAGAGTCTGGGGTGCCCTGGACTCCTTTGTGGGGATACCACCATCCTCGAGGTAGGGATACCCTGGTGCTTATCTTTAGGGCCAGCCCACAGGCTCTTCCTGCTGCCTCTGGGTCTGGGAGCAGCCAGGGAGGTGACAGCAGCTGGGGCTCGGTGGCCACAGTGGTGACCCTCTCTCTTTCCCCTCCAGGCCTCTGCTGTCCCTCTGAACGTGTCTGTAATACCACGAGCTGATTCCTGCAGCCGGTCAGCAGTGCTCATCCTCCTCTGTGCCCACTGCTCTGCCACCATCACCTCCCTGTGCCCAGACCTGCTCATCCGCACCGTGAGTGCCAACAGCCCCATACCAGGAGCAATCCAGGGGGCAGCAGGGCTGGGGCCATCCATGGAGATGTTTAAGGGGGTCTCTGGTGAAAATTGATGTCCCTCCCCTATCCCCTGACGTGATGTTTATGGTACCCCAGGGAGGAGGGGACGCCCCTGGCCGCTGCCAGTGGCACTGAACACGGGGCTGGCCAGGCAGGGAATGACGCATAGGGCTGGAAAAAGCTCCCGTTTCCTCTGGCCGGCAGGAGGAAGGTCAGGGATGGGGTTTGGCTCCAGTGAGCTGAGCTGGGGTCGGGCGCTTTGTTAGCAAAATAAACCTCCTGCTTTGTTTGTGGCTAATAATAAAGTGGGCTGAGCCCTTCGCGTGCCGCTGGCCGCTCTGGCTGCTCACAAAAAAACCCCATTCAGCCAGGGTGACCCCCAGCCCAGGCACTGGGGACACTCACCTGATCTTGCATCCTGCACACTGGGAGGAAAGGTTTTCCTCACTTTCCCCATGCCAGGCTGAGCCGTGGAGGGATGTGCCTTGCCCCCAACCCTGGCTCAGGCTGCCACTTGGCCCACAGGATGCCAACCTCAGCCCAGGGACCACCACAGCGCCAGGCCCTGAGCTGCCTGTGGCCTCCAACGAGGGGGAGCTGCTGGCCTGGGCTCAGTTTTCCTACGAGGGCATCACGTCCTACAGCAAGCTGCAGGATCCCCACTGGATCCAGCTCCGCCTGGGAGAAGGTATGTGGGGCTGGCACTGGGGGGCTGGAGTGGGCAGCAGTGATCTTCCTGCTCTGGAATGGTGACAACCTCCAGGGGCAAAGGACCGTCCTCAGGGAGATGCCATGGGCACTGATGGCTCTGAGCATCTCCCCACCCGCTGAGCCTGGTTTGGCTTTGATGACCACCCCCTGCCTACACAGATGCCAGCAGGCCCCTGGACTGCATCCCACAGGACGACTTCAATGCCACACTGCACCTCGAGGCTGAGGTCTTCTTCCATGGGATGAAGGGCTGCTCAAACAGGGATGCCCAGAGCACCAGGGTCGCCCACATCATCCACTTTCAGTCAGAGCCCAGGTACCACAGTGCCAGCGGTGGGACCCCAGGGGTGGGACTGGTAGTGGGATATGCCTGAAGGTGCTTGGGAAGGTGTTGGGGTGTGTCAAGGGCTGAACGCTGCATCCCAGGTTGGATATGGGGCCCACCAGTGTGGAATGCTGATGCTGAGGGATGGCATCTCATGCTTTCACAGCTCCCCCATCACGGAGGTGAACCTGTCCCTGCGCTGTCCTGAGACACACATCAGCAACCAGATCCTCATCCTCCAGAGCAGGGCCAACTTCACCTGGTCCCTCTCCGTCAATAAGTGCCACATCCAGTTCCTGGTAGGCTGAGTGGGATGCGTATTCCCTCACCATCCCCACCAAGGGGTCTGCCAGGTGCCCAGGAGAGTGGTGGCATGAGGGTGGCATGAGGAGGGTGGCAGGTGGGCACCGGGGGACATCAGACATGGGGAGGTGGCAACCCCCTCACTGCAAGCCCTTCTAACAGGGGTGAATCCAGAAGCCATCCCTGCCTTGAGCATCCCCAGCTGTGCCTGTCCCCACTTAGCCCTGCTGTGCTGCCTCCCCTTCCACCCCACCTGCTGTAGGTGTCTGGGAAGTACAAGATCATGCCCATCTCCTCGATGCTGATCCCTGGGGAGCTGCTGCCTGACACAGAGCAGGGCCTCATCGCTAAAGCCTTTGAGAAGAACTACAGCATCATTGCCTCCTACTCCACTATCCCAGTCAGCACCCGTATCAGCCTGGAGATCCAGGAGCGTGGTGAGGCCACCAGCATCCCAGGGCTGGGTGGGCTGGGAGAGGTCCCACCACCCCCACTCAGCACCCCTATCTCCCTGTCCTGCAGAGACAAGCAAGATGACAACAACAACAACCACCCCCTTGGCCCCCCCCACCAGCTCACTGCCCCGCATGCTGCTCCTCACGCTCCAGCCCTGGAAGTGCACAGATGAAACCATGGAGATCGTCATTGCCAGGTCCTCCCTGGAGGTGAGGTGGGCAGGGAGGGGTCCCAATGTCCACCAGCATCACACAGGGGTTGCATTCTCCTCTGGGTGTTGAGGGTGGGTGGCATGGGGCTGTCCCCAGCCAGTGAGTGACCACCACGTGCTTTTCTCCCAGCCCATCAAGGATGTGGTGAACATCACCCTGAGGGACATCAGCTGCCAGGCAGAGAAAAATGCCACCCACTTCATGCTGAAAACCCCCCTCAGCCACTGCGGCACCTCGTTGGAGGGCAAGGACCATGCCAACAACGAGGTGAGGTGGGAGCTGCCTGGGGTGCTGCCACAAGCCCTGCTGATGCCCCATGTCTACAGCCGGGTGCTGACAGAGCTGTGGTGGGACTATCCCATTTTATCCCATCTCATCCCATCCCATGGTGGGACTATCTCATCCCATCCTATCCCAACCTATCCCAGCCCAGCCCAGCCTATCCCATCCCATCCCATCCCAGCATGACAGTAGACCCCAGCAGTGGGGACCACTTGGCTGACCCAACCTTCCTGCCCTTCTCACAGCTCATCCTCAGCCTGGCCAAGGGTGCAGTGCTCCGGAGCGTGCGGGTAAGAGCTGGGTTTCCCAGTGTGCCTGGGAGTGGGAGAAGGGTGCCAATACCAGAGTGGGTGCTGTGTGCTGGAGGTGGCCTCAGTGCTGTCCCCACTTGCAGGTGGCCTTCCAGTGCACGATCCCACAGGGGCTCTTCCTGCGCCTCTTCCACACTGCTGCCTTTGAGGCACCGCAGACGGAGCTGGAGATCAACAAGGAGGTCTTCGTGCAGGTACTTCCACCATCCCAGTGCCCAGGCTGGGGGAGTCCTGCTATCCCTGGGCTGGTGACCCTGACAGTGTCCCCCCATTCCCTCACTGTGGCAGGCATCCATGCGGTGGGAGGACCACTCAGTCGACCTGCAGCTGACGGAGTGCTGGCTGGTGGCACCAGGGGTGAAGCCAGTGCTGCTGGTGCAGGGTGGGGAGGCACGTGGCACGGGGGTGGCCGTGCTGGAGGGTCCCCCCAGCAGCCACGGGAGGAAGGTCTGGCGCTTCCGCTTCACCTATGCCCTGCCCGAGGGCGGGCGCATCCCGATCTCTGCCAACCTCAAGTGCAAGGTTGGCCTGCAGGTCAGTGTAACCCTCACACCCTGTGATGCCACCATGTCCCTCCCCACTGTTGGTGGGGGCAGCCTGGTGAGTTTCTCCCACACCATTGGTGATGGAGCCCATCTGGGAGCAGCATTGCTGATTCCCAAAAAGCCTGGGGGCTCGCAGCCCTGTCCCCCTGCTGGGGTGTGGATCTCTCCCCCCTCTCACCTCAACCTCTACCTCTGCAGAATTACACCATCTCTGAGAAGGTCCTGGAGGTGACAGTGAAGGACAGCTGGAGGCTGCCCAACAGTGAGTTTGGAGCAGGGGAGGGGCCAGGCTGGGAATGGGGATGGGAATCTCCCAGTGTGCAGTGCTGATGTCCTCGTTCTCCCACAGACCGTGGGCTGGGACTGGCTGCTGTCCTGGGCATCACCTTCGGCGCCTTCCTCATCGGGGCCCTTCTCACCGCCGGGCTCTGGTACATCTACTCACACACTCGTGAGTATCCACCACCCCTGGGGACCCCTGCGGTGGGATAGGGGGGCCACACACACCCTTACTGGGTTGCCCATTTTTCCCCACTGGCCAAGGTTCCCAGGTGATCCAAGGACCAGGCTGCTCCATTGCCCTCATCTGTACAGCCTTCCTGGCAATGCCATAGGGCAATAACCCTGCTCCAGGTGTCCACAGCTCCCTAGGGTCACCCTACTACCTTGGGGTTCCCTCCACCACCTCCCACCTGCTCCTGGTGCCACCATGGTCCCCCATGCTCATCTCCATCCCAGGGGCTTGGGGGCCAGCTGGGGAGTGATCCATGAGGCGTTGTGCATGTGGACTGGAAGGTCCTGTGGGGATGATCCAAGGCCGCCACCATTTGCCCTGAGTCTGGTTTCCCCTTGGTGTTTCCCCCCTGCCCCACGGCGGGCGGCGTGAGCCAGGTCCCATCTCCAAACTGCAGCCAGTTTCCAGCACGGCACCAGCCTCGGAGAGCAGCAGCACCAACCACAGCATCGGCAGCACCCAGA
>NW_008678823.1:5579-5817 GCF_000695815.1 Acanthisitta chloris
AGGAGGGGAGGCAGAAAGAGCAGCTACGGCCAAAGCCTCCCCCAAGGCTCCCCATCAAATGGGGGGGGAAGAAGTGGGTGCCCCCAGGACATGCCCCAGCACTTGGGGTGACCCCCGTACCCATCCTGCATCCCCCCAAGAAGTCAGCAGGCACCACTGGGAGCAGCAAGAGTTTTACTGGGGGGTGGTGTGCAAGGCTGCTGCCCTCCCACAGGGCGATGGGCAGAACCCACCACCC